>NW_025803139.1:0-31510 GCF_021613505.1 Equus quagga
TTGATTTCACCTCCAGCCCCTCTCCCTTCCCCAGAGGTCAGGGCAGTGGACTGAAAGTTCCAAACCTCTCATCACTGGTTGGTTCTCCTGGCAACCAGCCCATATCCTTAGGTGAGGTCTGAAAGTCACTTCATTAATATACCAAAAGACACCTTTATAGCTGTCATCACTTATAAAGTTCCAAGGGTTTTAGGAGCTCTGTGGCAGAAACTGGAGCAAGACCAAATCTATATTTCTTATTGTCAGTTACAGCATCATGTCACACTACACGGAAATTTTGGATGCTGCTTTGCTCATTTATCAGTGTATCATGAGCATCATCCTTGTCATTAAACGTCACAGCCTAACTTTTAACAGCTACTTTAACTTAGATGTGGAATCACAATCTATTTACCCAACCTCTTTTTGTGGTCCCTGAGTCATTCTTGATGTTTTTGATCATAAAAATAGCACTCTGATGAATATCCTTTTTTTTCTTCTTTTTCTCCCCAAATCCCCCCAGTATATAGTTATATATTTTAGTTGTGGGTCCTTCTTGTTGTTGATGGACGTCCAGTAGCTAAAGCTTTCTGCACACTCATGTATATTTTTGCATAAGATTTGAAAAATAACATTTCTGGGTGAAAGAATATGCACCTTTTGCTAAATTTCCCTTCAGAAATGTTCCAACCACACTCCTTTTATTAATATACAAAACCCTCCATTCACTGGACCTTTGGAAATGCCAGGGGTCATTAAAAATTGTTTCTTGGCTAATGTGTTGGCAAAATAATTATTATTATCATCACCACAATTACATATACATAATTTTGCTATTTATTCAGCATTGTATGAATACTAGTGTTGATCCCTTCTTTGACATTTGAATTTCTTCTTTTATGAATATTAGGCCCCTTGCTCTCAGGGATCCAGCGAAATTTCTCCCAGGGGAGAGATCAGGAAGTCATCTTTGCAGCCTCTGACTCTGCCACTTGACAGCTGGGACGTCCAAGCACCTTAGCGCCTCAGCCACCTCATCTACACACCAGGGCAGTGATGCCTGCCTTCTGGGTGCACTGAGATCAGGAACTGTTGCTTATAATGTCCTTGGAAATATAAGCACTCCATAGTATGGATCTTTCTGGTTGTGTGAAGGGAGGATCTCTAACTTCTCTTTGCCTCTATTTTCTTGACTATAAGATCTGGTTAGTAAGAGCACCTATGTCATGGGGCTGATTTGACGATTAAATGAAACAGCACATATGGAGCACTGAAAACAACACCTGGCATGCTGGGAGGACTCAGTAAATGTTACCAATTATAATCTATGTTGGATCTTTAAGATCTGTTATTAGGGCTACCAACAGCACTTGCCTGGGAGAGGTTGATGATGGAATCTTGGCATTTCAGGGATGCAAGACCCTTATAGAAATAACTCCTCTCATCAAGAACTGGAAGATTGAGGCCCAGAGCTGGGAAGGAATTCACTCAAGGTCACCCAGCATATTAGTGGCTGAGGCAGGACTAGAACCTGTACAGTTCTTTTAATGTTGCCTCCTAAATGTTTCCTCCCGCACCTGTTGTCCGCCCTCAATGTCTGCCATTTGAGTGACTTCTCATGGTTTATGGAGGTCTCCTGGGAGTAGAACACCTGGTTTACCTGGTGGAGAAACATGGTCACACTGCATCCCAATGTATGGAGGCCAGTGGGGAGCCAGACTGTGTCCAGGGCATGCAGAAATGGTCCTCTCCCAGGTGTAGAGGCAGCCTCCTCTCCTTGACCCAGGGCATCCCGAAGGCTCTGGGAAGGGGACAGGTGCCTGGCCTCCTCACTATACACAGTTCTGCAAGGCCTTAGTGAGTCCCAGGACCCCCTCCCAAATCCCCAAGCAACGTCCTAACCCTTCCAGTATCCTGAATGTGAACAAAACTGCTACAGATCTAACCCTCCTAGTCCAAGGCCCAGCCTGACCATAGGAGACATCTCCTTGCTTAGCTCTGATCGAGCCTCAGGACTTCTTCTTTTCCTCCCCCTCCCAGGTGCTCCCAGGACCCAGCGCTAGTGGAAATGACCTCAGATGTTGTTACCTTCGGAAAGGAGAAGATTGCTTTCCAGATTTCTGAAGACTGTCTTTACCTAAATATTTACACCCCCGCTGACTTGACAAAGAAAAGCAGGCTGCCGGTAAGCAGTGGATACCACTGATCAAGGCTGGTGAGTTCCAGCCCTCCAGTATCTTCTGGTGGAGACTGGAAGAGGATGAAGGCAGTTTGGGGTGGGGCCACCACCAGCCATGGCTGTTTCAGGGGCCCCAGGGCTTTCCTAACCCACCACAGCCAGACCTCCGTGACCACAGGAAGCTGCAGAAGATGAAAACTTTTCCCTTCTTCCCTTCTAGATTCTTTGGCTGGCCTGTTAATTAAATTGACACAAGACAGATTAACAGGGGAAATAGAAACTTAATTTTGTACATTCAGGAGCTCATCAAAATATGAGACTCAAAAACGTGGCCAGAGCAAGCAGACTTTATACCTTCTAGACAGAGAAACATTCGTGCAGATTTGATAAAGCAAAGGGACTTCAGTTGGGCTATCAAATTAAAGAGAAAGTGACAAAGGTTGTTTCTACAGCCTTCTCAGCCTTGACTTCCCCATCTCTGGTGATAAGGATGCCATTCACCCTCAGGTGCAGGGAGGTGCACTTCACATGGGAGATTTACTTCCTGCTCTCAGGAGACAAAAGAGGGTTAGAGTGTCCTTCTTGCACTTGCTGTGTCCTAAGTAATTTTCTGAAGTATGTTTATGTCAAAATAATCAGTATACCAAAATGGCATATTTTGGGGTGGCAGATTCTGCTCCCTTTCAACCTCAGTTTCCACTAGTGACAGGCATAGGATCTTTTGGGGAGTTTGCTGTGCATCTGTAATCTACCTTTCCATTTTTCCAAGTTTTCCTATGCTACTAGAAGAAGAAGCATGATTATTGTTGGTGCTAGATTAGGAATCTGATGCCCAGAGCAGCTAAGACATAATTTCCAGTAATGTTAGAACTGAAAGGAATCTTACACATGGGCCAACAACCTAACACTTCCTTTACAGAGAGAGACACTGAGGCCCAGAGAGGGGAAGGCAAGGGGCAAGGTCACACAGTAGGGTTGGCACAACAAGAGCATCAGTCTTCTGATTTTCACACTAGTGCTCTTTGACACAGACTAGGAAACCGAGCCTGTGTGTAGCCTGTCCTCACTCAGCACACAAAAATCAGTCTCTGACGATATCCTGTTAGGGAAGCATAGAGGCAGAGCCTGGGTCAATCCAAGAAGCAATTTCTTTGCTTATCTCTTGCTTAGCACTTTCCTTGGCCAACTATCAGGGATTTTATTGTAGCTAATTGCCCTCCCTAATTGTCTTTGGCATGAGCTGATGACCCAGTGAGTCAGCATTTCCAGAATAAAGGGAGGCCAAGAGATGGGGTCAGCTTCCAGACTCAGGCTGGAGTGTGGGAAGGGTCTTCTGGAAAGGAGGGGATCCCTGAGGTGAAGAAGGGAGGTGCGTGAGCACCCTGGAATCTCCCAGCACACACCTGGCAGGATGCCCAGGAGTGGAGGAGGGCATCTGTGAACTTGTGACCAAAAGTTGTACTGCATGTGGTGGGGACAAAGGTTCACTCATTCTTTCATTCACTTATTCATTCATTTCTTCTTCTGCTATGTACTCATTGCCTACACTTAGCTGGACTTGGGGGGTAAGAGGAGGCAGGAACACGATACTGTTACTAAGCAGCCTCTGCCTTCGAGGGTCCTCCCATTTCAGCTGCACAGAGAGAGACTAACTTCAGCAAATCTCTACTGCCCGAACCTTGGCTCAGCCTTCACTCAGAGATAACTCAGACTCAGCCCCTCCACTTGGAGCCAGGGAGGGATCGGAGGTGTGGGAGGAACAGGGGCTCTGGAACCTGCAGGCAGGAGACCTCTAGTTATGGACACAGCTCCTGGAACTACAGTCTCCGCTGAAATCCTGATTCTGCCTTTTACTAGCTGAGACACCTGGCTCTGTTTCCTCAAATCCGGGATATTCACATAGGAGTGTTCAGTGATGAACATCCAGCTGCGTGTCTGTGCCTGGCGACGTATGCATGTCAGGCACTCCTGACACATTAATTAGAGCTGAAGGTGTTCAACTAAAACAAGCAGCCAGCTGCTTCACAAGCTGAACAGGTTTATTCAGGAACAGCAAGTGAATGCCATTCAGGACTTGCAGTCAGTCTATGGCTGACCTTGTGCGAATGCAGAGAAACAGAGGAGAGAAACATTCTTTTAGAATTTGGGAGGGCCTGTTGTAAACAGAGTCCATTGGAGGAGACTGGGCTTTCGAAGTGCAGTGTCTTTTCATCGGCTGAGTTATGGCCGTCTTTCTTCGGCTGAGGTCTTGTTGGGAAAGCAGGAATTTCTTATTTCTTCTGCTGGGGTAGTAAGCAATGCCACTTGCTGTTGGAGTTGCAGGGTATGCCTCTTCCTGTTGGGGTCTGTAGTGTTCGTTGAGTGGCACCCGCATGAGAATTCTCCATTCTGGACCCCTGACTCCATTTCAAATGAGGTTACTGCTTATTAATTTTGACATTTTCCCTTTTGATCAAGATTTTTCTCTGAAATCATTGGTGATGAAGTGTCAGGTTTTTCTGAATTCAGTGGCATTTTGTCCCTCGATGCCAGGAAGGACCTTTCTGGATGTTGTGTCCCACATCAGAGGGAAAGTGAACAGACTGGAAACCTTCTGTGGTCTCACTCGAGTAACGAGGAGGTGTAGGAGGGAGATTTCTCAGGCATTTCCCACCTAAGTCTGTGTGTGTCCTTCTGATAGGCCTGGTCTCGACATCTTGAGAAACTGTCTCATCAGATGTCTTCTCCTTCCATTCTGGGAAATCTGTACCTTCAGGTTACCAGGTAGAGTGCAGGGCCACTCAGGACTTGGTGCTTTCTTTAGAGGAGTCACATGAACACAGGAGCCTATTCCCTGGAGTTTGGCAGCACGAGAGTTAGTTAGCAGTGCCTGATAGAGACGTTTCCAGCCAGGTTGAAGAGAGTATCTCTGGAGGGGTCTTTTCCAACAGAGGAAATCTCCAGATTGCCAGGTGTGATGCATAAGGTCTTCACCCCCTTGGAGCGCAGTGTGAAAAGATTGCTCTACCAGAGAAGGTTATTTTTGATAAAATCAGTTGGGCCATTACAACATTGAATTATATCTCCTTCTATCAGCTCCAGATCAAAGAGTCAGGGACCAGGTGCATTGGCCATCCTGGGACTGTCTCAAAGGGTGAGAGTTTATGAGTTCCCAAAGGGGTGGACCTGAGATTTAGAAGGACAAAAAGCAATGCTTTTGACCAAGGCATTTGGAGAATCTCTACAAATTTTGCCAACGGAATCTTCATAATGCTGTTAATGCATTCAATTAAAGTAGACGATTGAGGGTAGTAAGCACAGTGAACGTGTTGTAAAACCCGCCAAAAAGCACAGCCTTCTTGGAACCCTCGACTGGTAAAATGGATTCTCAACCGCAGTAAAGTTCAAGAGGGGTACCCCAGGCAGGAATAACTTTTTTCAAAAGGACTTCAGCCATGGAAGTGGCAGTAACCGTCTACAGGGGAAGGCTCCACTCCAGTGAGAAAACTTAAAGACCATGAGGAAAACATGTTTATCCATGAGATGGGGGAAACTGTATGAAATCCATTTACCAAGCCTCAAATGGCCTGTTAGGCACTTTACATGTCCGAGAGCAGTGCACACAGACTTCAGTGGATTGTGCTGTGGAAAAATGGGATAAGAGAAGTAGACGATTTTTGCAGACTTATTAAAATTTTCCCACCAATTTTGATTCGTGAGTGCTATTATTTTGTTGGTGGACCAATGACTCAATGCATGTACAGTGGAGAGGAATGAGAGTCTGTCGTAGGACTGGGGTGTTATTTGGCCCACAGCAGAGCTTTCTCTTTTTATCAAATGAACAATTGTTGAAATTCCAAGCTTGTTTTTCCTTTTCTGGGTCTGATTCTTGGACTTCCATACAGAAAGGAGAGGTCCCAAATAAGGTCTGGAGAGGGTCAAAATGCAAAGAGAGTACAGCTCAAGATTCAGGAGAAAACTTACCCTTCAACTGCAGGATAGATGAGAAAGCAGCAACCTCAATGGGCTCTGTGGGTACTTCACCTGTTTGCCCACCAACATTGGAGTTGTCGGGGCTCTTCTCTGAATCCCCATATGGGTCACCAAATAATGTTGGTCTAAAACAAATAAACAGCCAGTTATTTTACTAGGAGAATAGGTTTATTCAAGAAGTGCAAAGAATTGTGATTTGGGACATGTGGTCTATGGAGAACTGTGTGCCGGTCCAAAGAAAGAAAGAAGAGAAATGCTCTTCTATGAAGTTGAGAGGGGCTGTTGTAAACTGAGTCCACTGGTGGAGACTGGGAGTTCAAAGTATAGTGGCTTTTCATTGACTGTGCTATGGCGATCTCCTATTGGCTGAGCTGTTGCTGAGCAAGGAGGAATTTCCTCTTCCTTCTCCTGGGCTAGTAAGTAGTATTGCTTACTATTGGGGATGCAAAGTATGTCTCTTCTTGTTGGGGTCTGTAGTGTGCACTGAGTGGCACCTGCATGAGAGTTCTCTCTTCTGGCCTTCCAACTTCATTTTAAATCAGGGTTCTGTTTATTAATTTTCATAAAGTTAAGATATTACTCCTATCCTAACAGCTGATCTACTGCTCATGGCCACTGGATGCAGTATACTAGTGACTCACCATGTGGACTCTGGAGCCACACTGCCTGGGTTCATATCCTGCTTATACCACTTATTAGCCGTGTGACCTCGGGCAGGTTGAGGGCTTCAGTTTCCCTATCTGTTGAATGGAACAATGGTAGTCCCTACTTCATGGGTGTTTTATGGTAAAGTGCTTAGAGAGACACTTGGCACATAGTTCATGTCATGAGTTCTTTTTTTAATTAACAAAATTATTGCAATATGATGATCTTAGCCACTCTCATTTCCTTGCTATATGACCTCTTTAAATGCAAGAACCATGACTCATGAATTTTTTGTGCACTTTCATCCTCAAGTCATATCACAGTCCCTTGACTTGGTTCTCAGATATGTTAATCAAATGATTGAAGACTTCTTCGAGGAGGAAGCTTCTAGGCTGGGCTTTGGAAGATCAGTTGGATTTGGGGAAGCAGAGGAGGCAGAGGGAAAGAATGTAAGAAAGAGCTACCACTGGGCGCATGTGTACTTCTTGAGATAATGATTAACATGTGAGAAGTTTAATTCACCACAAATGAGGTAACAAGGATAAAGCTGATATACAGGGGCTGCCACATGCAGAGTATGATGAGGTGGGTGAGGGGTCCAGGCGTGAGGACGATGGGAGTGTTGGGGAGAAGATGACACTCTTAGGCTTGGCTGTTCCCATGATGGTGTTCTCAGCATAACCCTCTCAAATAGCCCTTGGAGGAGGTGGCAGTGGGGCTGGGGAGTCAGGCAGGGGCAGCTAGGGTGCATTGAGTGGGCTGGTGGCCTGGGCCTCAGCTGGGAGAGTGGAGGAGGAGAGTGACTACCTGTTCCAACTTTGGTGGGGACTAGTGGATTTCAGGCCTCCTTGAGTCATGGCCAAGAGGTAGGTGACCAAACCAGACAACCTCTTGAGGTCTTTCCCAGCTCTGCTTCCTATATCCAGTATGGTTTTGTCCTCCCTGTGCAGGTGATGGTGTGGATCCACGGAGGTGGTCTGATGGTAGGTAGGGCATCAGACTATGATGGGCTGGCCCTCTCTGCCTATGAAAACGTGGTGGTGGTGACCATTCAGTACCGCCTGGGCATCTGGGGATTCTTCAGGTAAGATATTGGACTACCCTGACTGCACATTGGCCCTCAGATTGAGGGTGCTAGGACCCTGCTCTGGCCACGTCAGCCCTCAAGGGGATCTTTACTAAATTCCCTGGTGAGGCACCCAAGTCCCTTCATAATTTGGCTCCACGTCCCTTCTCATTCCCAGGCACACTGGTCCACCTGCTTGTTTTGCATGTGCTGTTCCCTCTGCCTGGGATGCCTCTTCTACCTGACAAGGTGCTATTCATTCTGCAAGGTCCAAGTCAAATGTTATCTCCTCTGAAATAATCATCGCCTCCTTTTTAGCTTTTCTGCCCCGGAACATTGCACACCATTAAAATGACACTTAGCCTGCCCCACCGTCGTTAGAGCAGTAGTTGTTACATCTTACCTCTCACGACAAAGTAATGAACAGCAGAATCATGGCAGGAGCTCGGTAAATGCTCAGGGTGAAGGAATGGGTGCCCAGCACGGGGAGGTTGATGGAGCTTCCGACTTGGATAGAGAACCCTCCTAGGAGGTATTTCAGGCCCTCTCACCCCATGTTCTTCTGCATTTGGCTCATGCATGAGTCAAGGCTAGAGTCTTCTCCATCAAGTCTCCATGGAAACAGAACCAGGTTTCCCTCAGGACACAGTCACTGTGAGTCTTTTCTGAAATCACAGGCTGCAGCATCTCTGACCCTGAGATGGCTGATGGGCAGGCTGGGGGAGGGATGGACGTCTTCCTAGAAAGGCCTAGGGAGGTGGGGTGGGTTATCCCAGGTGAGTCATGTCCCAGGAAGTATTGCCTTCACTAAGACTCCCCATCCCTTTCACCCATGACATGCAGAGTATGCTGAGGTGGGTGAGGGGTGCACGTGAGGGGTCTGCTCCTCATTACAGTTAAACTGCTACATTAGCCCTTCCCGCTTCCTCTCCTCCCAGTCTCCCCTATACCCAAACCCGTCAGCTATTCACCCCGACTACACCACCAGACTGTTCTGGTCGAGGTCACCAATGACCCACCAGCTCTTGACCCTACCTTGGCAAATATCCACACATAGTCTTGGCAGCATCCACACATGATGGTTCACACCCTTTTGGAATGCTGCCTCTGTCGGCTCCGGGCCGCCTCCGACCTCATGGACTGCTCCTCCTCTGCCTCTTCACCGGACCTCCTCCTCCCTGTCCTCGGGCCTCTGCGTGTGTCTCCCTCTCCATGTCCACTGCTGTCCCGAGTGACCTCAGGGGGCACTTCCACAGCTCCCTGTTTTTAGCCCCAAAGTCTTCTTTGAAACCCAGATGCACATCACTAACTATCTCCTTCTACCTCCTGCTGTCTCCACTAGACGTCTAAGGGCACCTCCCACTTAAAGGGACAAACTAAACCCTTCACTCTCGCGCCCCTACCCCCAAAACACTCTTACTTTCCCCACAGCATCCCCTGCTCAGCTGCTGGCAGCTCCATTCTTCTGGATGCTGAGGATAAATGCCTTGTGGTTTGGGCCTGCCCTATGGCCGAGTGACTGAGTTCATGTGCTCTTCTTTGGCAGCCCGGGGTTTGCTGGTTTGGATCCTGGGTGTGGACCTAGCACCGCTTATCAAGCCATGATGAGCTGGTGCCCCACATGGAGGAGCTGGAAGAACCTACAACTAGGATAAACACATATATACTGGGGTGCTTTGGGGAGAATAAACAGGAGGAACATTGGCAATAGATGTTAAGTTAAGGCCTGTCTTCCTCACACACACACACAAAACCTTGTGGTCAGCCTCGACTCTGATCTTTTCCTCACTTCCCACATCCAGTCGATCAGCAAATCGTCTTGGTTCCACCTTTAAGATTCACTCAATATCCGAGCATTTCTCACTGCCATCATTCCGCCAACCCCAATCAAAGCCTTCTGTGTCTCTTACCTGGAGCACTGTAACAACGGCCACTTCTATGATCCTGCTACTTTATACCCTGTCTGATCTGCACAGTATCCAGACTGACCATGTAAGACATAAATGGAATGATGTCCTTCCCCTGCAGTGACTTCCCTCCTGACAATGACATTGATGTCCTCACCAAGGCCCACAGGGCCCTCTATAGCTGCATGTCTTACATTCGCACTTTGTTCACTGGACTCTGGGCCCTTGGCACTTGCCGGTCTTTTTCCACCTGGAATTCCCTTCTTTGGATACTTGCAAGGCTCTGTGCAGACTCATTCAGGTTTCTACTCAAATGCCACAGCACCAAAGAGATGTGTCGTGTGATTTGAGATAGGAGCCCACTGCCCCACCCCTGCCTTTCTCTTACCAGATTTTATTTCTCCTGAAAGCACTTTCAGTACCTGACATCATATTCTATATCTATCTCTTTATTTGTTTATGATCCATAATGGGAGCTCTGTGTAGTCAGAGGTTTGCCTATTTTGCTCTCAGATGTGCTCCTGGCTCTTAGAACAGTCTTTGCACATAGCTGATGCTGTATAAATAGAAGCCACATGAAGGAATGTAGAGCTCACAACAGAACAATGCTACAGAAGTGGAAGGCACGTGGAGACCCCTGCATCAGGGCAGTGGAAGCCTCATCTTATTCCAGAAGGCTCACCTAGAGTCCCCAGCCCCATCTGTGGTCCTGAGAGACTTGCCATAATGTTTCTGCTTCTCCTCCAGCCTGTTCTCTTACTCACAGCACAGGGGACGAACACAGCCCAGGAAACTGGGGTCACTTGGACCAGGTGGCCGCACTGCGCTGGGTCCAGGAAAACATTGCCAACTTTGGAGGAGACCCAAGCTCCGTGACCATCTTTGGAGAGTCAGCAGGAGGTGAAAGTGTCTCTGTTCTTGTAAGTGTTCCTGGTCTGATGTGGCTCCTGATGGGACCTGTCAGAGACCAGCCAATCTAGCCATGGGCCCCTTTATTTACAAGATATGGATTCAAGACTGACTCCACTCTGCAGAGTATCAGATGGTGGAGAGCTAAGACAACACTGTCCTTTGCCCCCAGGAAGCTCAGACTCAGCTTAGTATGCTGGGCCCATAAGAATCTGCAGCTGCAGGTGCAGAAATGGCATTCCCCTCTCTCACTTGGTTGAGCCCTCCCTCTTCTTCCCGATCATTTTGCCATTAGGACTCCCTTCACTTCTCTTGGAAGTAGGGGTAGGCATCATTTATGAACAAGGGAAATCAACCCTGAGAGATGGGCAGAGTGTTGTGGTTTGGCTTGAACCAAGCCGACCTAGATTATTGTAACAACCTCCACTTTTGAAGGTTGATCTACATATCAGGGGGGCATGAGCACTAAGAACAGGTCCGCGGCATCTTCTGAGGTTGTCTTATGTCTTGTCCATGCCCAAGAGGGTGGGCAGCAGTCTCTGGACTGATAGATGCACCTGTGCTGAGGGAAGTACGTAAGAATGAGGAGGGGTCAGAAGGTGGGATGGGGAGGAATGGGACAGGGAATGTGCAACATGGACATGACCTGGGAGCTTGGGATATCTTACTGATAGGGTGGGGCTTAGGGAGACATGAGGGAATTAAGGATGGAAAACCAGATTGGAAGATGCTAGGAGGGGTGAGGAATCCTTCAGCTGCCTCAGAGTGCAGCAGAGGGTCAGCTCTATTAGTATATTTTTAAAACATGTTTTCGTTTCATAGTTGATACTCAGTTGGCAATGGTTTTATATCATCTAAAGAGGTGAAAAAAGAAAAGTACAGATAACCCTATAGAAGAGTCCTCCATAATCCCATTATACAGGGAAACTCAGGGTGGACATTTTGAGATACGTGACACGACTTTTAACATGACTCACCCTATCTATCTATCTAACATCTACCATCCATCTGTCTCTCTGTCTATCTTTCTATCTGTCTATCTATCTATCTACCTATCCAGGATTTGCTTAAACAAAAAGATCTTCTTAACGTTCTAATGCACCATCAACATTTCCCTAACCATGAAGTACACTTATAAAATTTTATTTTTTAAAGTCACATAGTATTCCATGGTAACAATGAAAAATAGCTTATTTACCCAAGTCATAATATTGGATCCTTGGATTATTTCCAATTTTCACCCTTTTAAACAAAAGAGAATTCTTAGTAGTCGTTGTGTGCCTCCATGATTATCTTTCCTAGTATATGTTCTGAGCAATGCAAATACACAATCAGTACTGTGTCTTAAAGTATTGCAAGGAATTGCTAAGCATCATTCGGATACTTTGATTGTTATAATCAACACATGCCACACATTTCCTGTTCTGTCCCTCACTCTGTGCTCCTGGCTGCCTCCAGCTGAGGGAGGTTTTCCTGGAGAAGCCAGGTCCCAGGGTCAGTCTGGGGAACAGGCCAGGGCAAGTAAGAAGCTCTAATGTCCACTGCATGCCAGGGTTCGAGGGGAAGGGGTCAGGGGAGAGCTGTCGATAGACACAGTTCTTACAGACCCCTCCCCAAGCATGAACGTTGTTCCTCTCCGCTTCCCTCCCAGGTGTTATCTCCACTGGCCAAGAACCTCTTCCACCGGGCCATCTCTGAGAGTGGCGTGGCCCTCACTACTTGCCTGGTCAAGAAGGACTCGAAGGCTGAAGCTCAGGTGAGTCTCACACTAGATCTTCCTTGCACCCTTTGCTCTGCTCTCATGGAGTCTTCAGGGGCCTTTCTGCTATGGAATCCAGCTGACACCCTCAAAGCATCACAGAAGTGAGAATGGCTGAGTGGGAAAGGCAAGGAGACACGTCACCCAACCTCCCAGTTATCCAGCTGAGCAACCTGGGGCAGAGAGTGGAAGCAGCTGGTTAAGGTCAGAGAGTGATGGGACAG
The DNA here is from genome assembly GCF_021613505.1 of Equus quagga. Lineage (NCBI taxonomy): Eukaryota > Metazoa > Chordata > Mammalia > Perissodactyla > Equidae > Equus > Equus quagga. Next base: position 12,641 of record NW_025803139.1, read on the forward strand.
AGCTGGGACTCAAGCTCATGATACTGGACTGTCAGCTCAGAGCACTGTCCACAGACCACGCTTCCCAAAGTGAGCCAAGGTGGGGTGTTGGGCCAGTCCCACCATGCCACTGGCAGTGGACTGTCACTGTGTGTTTTGCCTCTCAGGGTCTGAGTTCTGGTGAACCCACCTGCAGCATGTGGGCCTGATGTGGCTCCTCCCTGAGGACCTGTGCCTGGGGGTGCTTCCTGGAGAATTCATTCATTGATTCACTCACTTACTCAACAAATAATTTTGATCTAGCCAGCTGTCTAGAAACCTCATGAAACTTCCGTTCTCATGGAGGAGACAGGTTAATGATTACATAATCACACAAATTATAAACTTATAAAATGTCCGCATTGACAAGAGCAATAAAGCAGAGGTATGTGATGTCACAACAGAATCTAAAATCGCACTTAGTCCCTTGAGTAGGGGAGGTCATCAAGAAAGTGTTTCTGAAAAAATGGCTAATGAGTTGGGATAAGAAGAAGGTACAGTAATTTACTTGGTGAGAAAAGCATATTCTAGAAAGAGGTAATAGCATGTGCAAACGTTCTGCAGTAAGAGGAAGTATCAAAAGGGAGAGAGAACGAGAAAGGCTGATGTGGCCAGGGCAGAAGGAGCAGAGGGAACCTGGAGTGAGCTGAGGATGGGGACATTGCGGGGGCCGTGCTGCACAGGACCCTGGTGAGGACTTTGTCTTTATCTGGAGACTGTTAGGAAGCTAAGGAAGAGGGAGCCACAGGAGGCTCAGCTGAGGAGAGCCTGCTGGAGTCGGTGATGTGGGGCGTTTATGTAGGGCTGTGAGAGCTGGTTTCATGGAGCAATAGGGGCAGCAGTCAGACTTAAAGGGGCTGGTGAGGAGGAGGAAAGGAAAGGAAGACACCAAGAATTTTTAAAATTTTTGAGGATGCTTTTCAGAATTGTCTGTACATAAACAACAGAAGCCCACTTGACCAGGCTGAAGTTGAGAAGGGAGAAGTCATTTCAAGGAAACAGAGTTGGCAGAGATGGGGCTGGATTTTGCTATTAAATCGACACTAGAAATTGACAAAATGAAGGGAATCTAAGACTCTTTTTCTTACTCTTTCTCTCTCTCCTCTACTTCTCCCTGTACTATTTCTTGGTGTGGAAGATTGGCCCTGAGCTAACGTTCGTGGCAACCTTCCTCTATTTTGTATGTGAGACACCACCACAGCATGGCTTGATGAGTAGCGTGTAGGTCTGTGCCTGGGATCTGAAACTTCAAACTCTGGGCCACTGAAGTGGAGCATGTGAACTGAACCATCACGCCACTGGGCCAGCCCCTGTATCTTTCTATTTATTCAACAAATACATCCTGAGCACTGATTCTGTGTCGGACACTGTACTAGGCTCTGGGGAGCTGTGCACACTCTCCACAGCCCCACCATCATGGAGCCTGCCTCCTCTCCATCTGCATCTTCTCCTCTGGTCACTTTGTAAGTTACTTGTCTGAATCCAAATGGCTAGTAAGTGGATGAGCCAAGATGTGAAACAGGACAGAGTGATTCTGGACTTGATGCTCTTAGCCTCACTCCTGCTGTCTCTCCTTAGATATTCAGCTCTGAGATCGTTGTGCCTGTTAGAACAGAGATAAGTTATCAGACACAGAGATTGAGTAAGTGGCATAACTGGGATGAGGACCCACACCCACTGGTCCAGCGTATTTTCTGCAACCCCTGCTTCCTTTAGAAATTGAGGTTGGGATGGAACAGCTCTTTATTGAACAAGGAAAGGTATATCACTCTTGAATTCTGTTATTGCCCATGATCTCTACAGCAAATTGCCATCTTAGCTGGGTGTAAAACCACGAGCTCGGCTGTCATTGTTGACTGCCTGCGCCAGAAGACAGAAGACGAGCTCCTGGAGACGTCACTGAAGATGGTAGGTGTATCTATTCTCATGGCTGCCCAAGCCCCCCACCCTGTAAACTTGGCCTCAGGCTTGACCATTTCAACTGTACCCTCACCCCGGAAAATCTAGTTGGGGCACTTTCTCACATCTCAAGAGCAATGTCAGCCTCTGGATGTGAATGGCGAATTTCTGGAGTTTTTTGGCATGATATATCAGAAACGTTAGCAAAGTCAAAAAAATAGCATAATGAACAATTGTGTAATAATCCCCTTGCTCTATCATAACTTACTGTGTTTCCATTCTAGTTTGCAGATATATGTTTAAGAAATTAAAAATTGAAACATGACATATTCCCAGAGGTAACTACCATCCTGAATATTAGGGATGAGATTATTAAGAACAAAGATTTTCAAGAAGGTTGTCACAACTTGTCTTGGCTAATTTAGAAACTACCTCAATTATTACCCAGTGGTGGCTGAGTTTTCTAGATTTTCAGAGACTCTGTCTCAGTTGTGTTCTAGGATAACCATGTATCCACTCACTTGTCCATTCAACCAAGTATCATCCATTCATCCATCCTTTCATCATCTTATTATCCATTTATCTACCAATCAATCCAATTCATCGATATCCTTTCATCAATCTAATATCCATTCTTCTACAAATTTCATTCATCTATTAACAACCATCCATGCATCATCCAGCAACTGTATATTCACTCCATCCTTCATCCTTCTAAGGACAACGATCCATCCATGTCCTATATGCTAGCTATCATCTACACATCCATTTGTCCATCCAATTCACCCATACTACATGTGTTGACCAACTCCATCCAGCCATCCATCCATCTGTCCATCCTTCCACCATCCACTCATTCATGCTAAGTGTATGGGCGGTTAACAGGGAGGCTGATGCAGACATGAATCGAATGCAGTCCCTGTTCAAAAAGAACTGTCCGAGGAGAAACACACCATATGCTTCATGGGCTAAGTGTGATGGGAGTATAGAGAGGAGAAACACTTATAATAGTCAGCAGGGATGCTTCAAACAGAAGGTGACATTTGAGGATTGATGGATGGCTATGGCAGTGTGTCATCACAGGGACAGACACCCAGAGAATACAGTATCTGGAACAAACAGGAACTCTTCTCTTTGTGGGGGGAGGGTGTGAATGTGAACCTAGGAGGATCTTGAAGCCCTGAACACTCTGTCTGGACCCTGGGCTCCTGAGGATACTACTCGAAGCCCCAGGACAGGCCTCTAGCACTTGATGCTGCTCTATTTTCATAGCTTGAGTTCACTGTGGCCTTGGGGCTTTGATCCTGGTTTCACAGGCTCAACTAAGGTGACCAATGGTTCAAAGAATAAAAGCACGACTGTCTTCTGATGCCTGGAAGGGGGAAAATTCATTTCAGCCTCCTGCATGTCACACAAGAGGAACCAGTTTTTACAGGGAGAGTTGGTGACTTTGAGAAAACCCGGAGAACCTAAGAGCCCATGTCATCCTTCTGAGATTTTCTGAGATCATATGGTAGTGCTTCCCTCATTATCCACTCTTCTCAAAACACACACACACATACACACCCCCCACACACCCCTGGCTGTTATGGCTACAACCCATAAAGGAGGGACTAAACTGATCACTTGCTGCATACTGGTCAGAACCTGTTAGTTACAGTGTGACATTCCAGTCTGTGCAATCTTGGTGAACACACAACACAAGTGAAGTGTAGGGTGGGGTGAATTTCCAAGAGCTTGTATGAGTCAGGACTTTCAAACGCAAGATGGGAAAACTCATCTCAAAGTTTCTTGAACAGAAGAAGGAATGTGTTGTGACAGACTCTTAGGTAACTACCTGAAAACTAAACTACAGTTCAGGAGCAGGGGGCTACAGGTGCCGCTAGATGCAGATTCACATATGATATTGTTAAAAATCTCTCTGGCCCCAAGGGAAGTTAAAGACACCAATAGCCCTCTAGACTTGCATCCTATCTGCTTCAAAATGTTGTTTCCCAACAATTCCAGAAAATATTTGGGGTAAACACTATTGAACTGACACGGCATGGTGCCCATCCCTGGACTAATCTCTGGTCAGGGAGATGGGGCACCCCAGGTCACATGTAGATGCCTGCATTCGTGGGCTGAGAGTGGGGAAGAGTGAGGTCCCCAAAAGGAAAAAGAAGGTGTTGTCTCCTGGGGGAACAAGAATGGGAAATGGATGGAGGGCGGGGCACGCGCCACCACAGACGTTCTCTCCAGAGCCCCTCCACCATCCTACACCTGCACCCTGTGCTCATGCCCAGGGCAGCCAGGGTGTCCAGCTTTTCTCCAGGAAGCCTTCTCACCTACATCCTCTGCCTTTGTCTTCACAGAAATTTTTCACCCTTGATTTCCATGGAGACCCCAGAGAGGTAAGGACGGATGTTTTCTTTTTTTTCTCTTCTTTTCTTTTCTTTCTTTTTTTGGTTAGGAAGATTCATCTGTTGCCTATCTTCCCCCACTTTGCATGTGAATCACCGCGGCAGCGTGGCTGCCATGGGTGTTGTTGGTCTGTGCCCGGGAAATGCACCCGAGCTGCTGAAGTGGAGCGTTCTGAACTTAAGCACAAGGCCACAGGGTCAGCCCCAGGACCCATACCTTTAAGCTCCATTTAAATATGAATGAAAGAATTCTCCCTGTGGACTCATAGTAACTGCCTGTGTTCATATTGCTGAGGCCCAGAGAGGGACCATGACTGCCTGGATAACACAGCCAAGAGTACATAAGACTGGACCATGCTCCCCTGACTCCCAGCACAGTGCTCCCAGTCATCAAATCTGTTTCCCCTTGGCCCAGCTAACCCTCTTCTGGTTTACATTTCCTGATCCCAACAATGACCCCAGGGAGAAGCCTGGATTTAAATTTCCACTATGGGAAGGTGGAGAAAACTGGGTAAGGGGTTTCTCTGGAGCCTTCATTGAGGAGCCCAGATCTTCTCCTCGAGGCTGCAGGGTTGATTAGCTGTGAAGGCTGCACCATCTTCAGGGCTGTCCGTGAGGGAGCCAAGAATCTCAGTCTTCAGGACACCTCCGTCCTCCTGGATGCACAAGAAATGCTTAGGAAGGTTCTGAACAGAGGAGTGAGGGAGTGAGTGACCTTGGATGTTACAAAGGGCTCGTTGATGGCTGTGCTAAATGGAAGGTGGGGAAGGGGCAGAGCAGATGCAGGGACAGCAGCTGGGGGACCCTGGGCTGCAGCAATCCAGGCAAGGGGTCATGGCGGCTTGGACAAGCCCACTGCAGAGGGGGTGGTGAGAAGGGCTTGGCACCTCAATATTTTTGAAGTAACAGCTCACAGGATGTGCTAGTGGACAGGACGTGGAGCAAAAGAAGAAGAGAAGGGATGAATCAGGCCACTGGGTTTTTTACTTGAGCCAGGTGATGCAGGAGCCCTACACAGGGCAGCCACCTGCAACCATACTGGACAGCGGTGATCACTGCCATTCCCACTGTTGCTCGTGTCTGTCAGCCCCGCAGGATGCCTCCCGGATCACGCCCTCATGGTGTGTCTCCTGGACTTTCCCTATCTTCCACCTCTACTGTCCGTCCTACTACCATGCCCCACAGTGCAGCCCGACTTACCCTTGTGGACCCAGGTCAGGGCATGTCACCCTTCTTAAAAGGCTGACCCTCCTTACCAGACAAGTCAGCTCACCTCCATGGAGTTATCTTTCAAAGCATATCTGAGTCCCTGCTCTGTGCCGGACATGGTGCAGAAAGTGTGCTGCACCATATACTCTCTCTCTGTCCACACCCCACAGCCTTCCTCCAAGCCCAGGGCTCCCGGGGTCTGAGGTTCCTTGGATTTGTGCTACACACTGACACCTCGGTCACTGTGCTCATGCCATTCGCATTGTTTGGAATAGTCTTCATTCCCCAGGCCCACTGCAGATGGGAGGCACCTCCCTCATGTGGGCTGCCCTGTGTCTTGCTCCCAGAAGGAGTTGCTCCTCTAGGCAGCTTCCCACAGCAGCCCTTTCTGAACTGCACAGCCTTTTGAAGAGATCAGTGGTGGCATCCTGATCCTTTGTTCCTATTGTCAGCCATATTGCATTAGGATTTGGGCCCTTGTCCTGCTGAGTCAGATCACTTGACACAACTTCTCCTCTGCAGCCAGAACTGGCCGGTCTTCATTGGCCCTTGTGGAGCAGACACAGGTCCTGGGAGTCACAGGGTCTCAAAGCCTGGGGATTATCCAGTTTCACCTGCCATCCAAGGGAGAATATGACACATAGTATGTGGAGCTGGAAATATGGCACAAGGGGGTGGGGTCTACGCAAGGGATCTGTAACAACGCTGCTCATGAATAATATCTAATGTTTATCCAACCCTTTCCAAATACCAGAGACTGTGGTGACCATTTTGCATGGGTTCAGCCATTTAAGCCCCACAACAACCCATCTTACAAATGAGGAAAGTGAGGCACAAACAGGTGAAATCACTTTCCCAAGTTACCAGCTAGTTAGTGGCAGAGGCAGCTTTCGAATCCCAATAGTCTGGCTCCAATACCCATGCTCTTAACAACTTCTGTGACCAACTATGAAACATAACTGTACCCAGAACCAGCTTCTTAGACAGTGATATGTGAGTGAGGCTCTGCTGAATCTGTGATCGTGTAAATATTTTTCATCAAAAGTGAAACCTAATATTAATACGTTTTTCAACACAACATGAGCTCATCCCTGATTCTTTTACTCCTGCTGCTTCTCTCGGATAGGGAGCCAAGTCTCAGTTTCAGCACCTTGAGCGTTCGGGAGCTCACTGCCTCCTTCAAGCAAATCACTTATCAAGAATAGCTCATGTTTAAATACAGGTACATAGCTACAGTCAGTTGTCATTGATCGTGAATTCTGTATTTGTGAATTCACCTATTCACTGAAATGTATTTGTTACCCAAAATCAATACTCGGGGCACTTTTGTGGTCATTCACGGACATGCACAGAGGGGCAGAAAGTGTGAGTCAAGTGATGACACGTACGTTCCCATCTGAGATCCAGCAAGGCAACACTATGTCTTCTTGTTTCATCTATCATACTATTAAGAAGTGCCCTTTTCACAGTCTAATTAGTGCCACATTTTTCAGATCTTTTTGCTTTCTGTTGGTGGTTTCTCTGTTTAAAATGGTCCCAAGGATAGTGCTGAGGGGCTGTCTAGTGTTCCTAAGCACAATAATGCCATGATGTGCCCAACATGGGAGAAAGTCCGTGTGTTTGATGAGCTTCGTTCAGGCGTGGGTCACAGTGCTGCCGGCTGTGCGTTCAGTGTTAATGGATCAACCCTGCAGCCCATCCAGAAAAAGGAGGAGGAAATTTGCCGTGAGGCCCCTCTGGAATGCCTAGAGTAACATCCATAGCGTGTGATGAAGCTGTGTAAAAACAGCTGCATTTGTGCTTTCATGAGATGACGATGGATAAAAAACGGTCTTATGTGGCACTGTGATGATGCTGGAGGCCAAGGAAACTGCAGTCACATTACCCAGGGCCTGGGAAATGTGGAGCCCTTCTATACTGGTGCTTTATTATCAATAGCAGCTACCAATAACTAATCGTGGGTAATAGATGTGTATTACATCAGATGTCTTTAAACACATGTAAACCAGGGTGGGTGAAAATGTGACCAGAGGCTCGCAGAAACCTGACCCTGTACTTCCCCTGGGAGAACCAACCTGAGAACCTGGCTCAGTGTTCACTAATTCAGGGTTCACAGTGACTTACAGACCTAAACTACCAGGAACAATGAAGACTGACTGTAGAGAGAGAGATACCCATAGATAGACATACACTTCAAATTGAAATATATGTAAATATGCATGTGTACATACATCTCAACATTTCAATCTATACACACAAATATATGTAAATATGCATATATATGCATGTATGTTCCCATTTGTGATTGACTTGCCCCCATCACCTTACCATCTCTAGCCCCTGGTCGAAGTTCTGCCCTCTGGAGTCATACAGACTTAGCCTCCTTCGTTAGGATCTTGAGTTCTCTGGTGTCTGCCGTGAGCACGCAGCTCTGTGGTGCTGGCCTTGCGCTCAGACAGGTGGAGATGCGGAGGCAGGTGTTTCCTTGAGAGACGAAGCACAGACACTGTGCTCCCTCTTCCCAGAGCCATCCCTTCCTGCCCGCTGTGGTTGATGGAGTGCTGCTGCCAAGGATGCCTGAGGAGATTCTGGCTGAAAAGAAGTTCAACACTGTTCCCTACATCGTCGGAATCAACAAGCAGGAGTTTGGCTGGATTCTTCCAATGGTGAGAATGTGCTGGTGTCTTAGACTCACCTCCTCTATCCTTCACATCACCTCTCCCAACTCAGGTCACAGGATCTCCTCCTCCTGTGGAGCCCCTCCGGGGTCCAGGACAGCTGTCCCCTTCACACAAGTTGACATTTCCTTGGCAACCTCTGGAGGGCCCAATTCTCACCTGGGTGTGTGGCCCTGAGGTTCCCTCTCCCCAGACACTCTCTGATTGTGTTCCAATCCAAGAATCCTGAAATGTCCATGCTGGGAGGCCTGTAGAAACAATCATTGGGCAGATGAGAAAAGTGAGGCCTGGAAAGGAAAGGAGCTCGGGGGTGAAGGAGTGTGAAGCCGGGGCCCTACAGCCTCTCCCCTTGGGCCTGGCGCCTTCATGGTTTCTCCCTAAACGCCACACACGCTCCTGGTCATCCAACTGCAAAGATTCAGAGGGACTTGCTTCCTCTTGAGTTAAAATGACTTCTACAAGCTAGGAAGAGCTTTCCCTTCTGCCAAAGATAAACAAAGCGCATACTAGTTGACATGATGAGGACAGGTTTTATTCATTTATACCACCACAGTAGGGAAAAGAGTCCAGTGTGAACTGAGTTCAAGTCCCTGAAACTCAAGTTTGGAGTCTATTTAAAGGGTCCATGTGCTCAGGGAAAGGCTACGGGGTGGGAGTGGGAGTTTGCACTTGCCTAGGCTGCCAGGATTAGTTAATTGGTGCCTACCCAGGGGAGAAACAAGCTCTCCTCTCTTTATAACAAGGGGCATTGGTATAAGTTCTAACAAGGTGTCCAGTGTACTTAGGTCTTTCTCCTATCACAGGGAATTAGAGAGAGCAAGAGTCATCCCCTGAAATCTGCATTTCAAAGAGATGGCTCTCAGGTCCTTAAGGAAACTGTTTGGGTGATAGATTTACATCTCAAAGGGCACAGGAAGGATTTGCAATTGCAAGCTTTCTAAAGTAGCTGCTCTAACAGTGGGTTCAGGGACCTATCTACCTATCAGCAGGTGTGGCTGCAATAAAGGTTAAATTGTCCTGGATGCAGGGAGCTTCCTCAGGCAGGAGTTTTAAAGGCGACAGGGTCATTCTAAAGACAGGGCCTTGAGCTGCTAGAAGCCTTGATAGAGTTTGATCAAGTCCCTTACAGCAGAGGTTTGGATGGAGTCATTACGTGCAGAGTTCTGCAGTTCTCACATCAGAACAATTTCGGGGTTACACTGAAGGACCAAAGCCATAACGGCAGGATTCTGGGCTTCCCCTGTCAGCTGAGCCAGGGAGGGTATTTGTGAGCTCTCTGTCCTCTGCCTAGAGCCCTCCACTTCTACACTCTCACTCTGTCTCAATGACCGTTGTGAGGACTGTAGCCTGACGTATATATTACACATACAAACTGCAAAGGACTGGGACAGCTTCTTTTAACATTTACTTTCTCCTTTTTGCACTCCTTGAGTTTCTGGGTCGAATAAGTCGTTTTGATGTACTGAATTTGCCCGGCTTATGAAAGACCCATGCCCATCAAGACATGACAAGGTGACCGTCAGCCTGCATTGGTTTGATTGGTTGATCAGCTTGGTTCCTCTTGCTAATTCTCAATGATTCACAACTGCTTTACCATTGTTTTAACAGTTGATGGGTTACCCGCTCTCTGAAGGCAAGCTGGACCAGAAGACAGCCACGTCTCTCTTGTGGAAGTCCTACCCCATTGTTGTAAGAGTCTAGGGAATCACAGGAATTGGCTGAGACCAAAGAAGAGGGGCTTGCCCCAAATCACAGACTATTAAATGGCAGAAGGAAGACTGTTGCCAGAGGGTTCTACCCCCATTTTACTACCTTTCCCACCTGCCTCGTGAAGTAAGGGGTGGTTGCGCAGGGCTGGAGAGGTTCACCATTAATGCAAGAAGAGAAGCTGTGTCATTTGCCAGGGGTTGGTGGTCACTGTCACTCTTGATCCATTTCAGAACATTCCTGAGGAACTGACTCCTGTGGCCACTGAGAAGTATTTGGGTGGGACCGATGACCCTGTCAAAAAGAAAGACCTCTTTTTGGATTTGATTGGAGATGTGATGTTTGGTGTCCCATCTGTGACTGTGGCCCGTCTCCACAGAGGTGAGTCCCAGAGGTTGCACAGCAAAGGGCCACTGACCCCCCCAGCTTCTCAGTTTGTCCTGCTCACCCCTCAGCATCGACAGATATGTGGAAACTGCCAAGGGTCAGCCCTCTGTGATCAATTCCACATGGCCAGGGGTGGGACACGGTGCTATTTTGGTTCTATCAGAAGCAAGCTCTGAGAAAAGGATCTGAACACAAGTAGTTTACTTGGGAGGTAATCCCAGAATCCACCAGTAGAGGAGTAGAGAAGTGACACGGGAAGGGGAAGGAAGGCAATTCATGGTTCCCTATCAAGCAAATGTCAATTGTGGACACTGGAGCTGGGGAGCTCTGGGAAACCTGCAGAAGATATTCTCAGGGTTACCTCGTGCAAACAGTAAGAAACTGGGGCATTTATCCTTGAACTCTCATGAGTCACTGATTGAAGGCTGTTCTCGAGGTTAACTGGTTCCCAGGTTGGTGCTTTGACCTGCTGCACATGTGGGCAGAGTGGTCTCTGATGTCCAAAGGCCTCCGGCAAATAGCTATCAATGCTGGAGATGGAAGTCAGGGTGGCATCTCCAGAAGTAGGGGATGTGGTGAGGCACCGACAGCATCTGCTACAGGGACTCCTCACCTGAAATGGTGGCTACAATTCAAATCTTGGGAAGATGTCTTGGAAGGGTTCCAAGGTCAGAGCTAGCTGTCAACTAGTTTGCTAACCAGTGGAGCTTGGGGTACACTGAAGCTAAGCATAGGATCCAGAGGGTTGTCCCGGACCAAGAAAGTCAAGAGGAGTGAACAGTGGGTGGTGAGAAGACAGGTGAACTGGAGAATGCCAACATCTCCAGCTGGCCCTTGTCCATCCCACTGTGTGCTAGGGCTACCAGAGGACCTTCCACTTTGACCCAAGGGGTGTGGGATCAGGGTGGATGAGGTCACCTAGACAGGAGGTGTCCCTTCTGGGTGGCTTTCTGAGGTCCTCACAGGACCTTTCCTCTTCTAGGAGCCCCTCTTCACCTAGTCTGCTATCCAGGAAATGGTTCTCTGGTCTAGACCTCTCCCTCTAACCTTGCTGGGAGGGTTTTAAATTTGGGATGTTATAAGCCTGATAAAAATTAGCTATAGCTGAACTACTATGTACCCAAGCACTCGGGACAGTACCATATGGGTGTTAGTTACTGCTTCCTCCTCCCCTGGGTCCTGATGAATCTCTTCAGCAAGTGGACCATGAGGGACAAATCTGTTCTTTCATAAACTTGTTCTCGGATCTTTCTATGTGTCTGCTTTGTGATGTCCCTGGCTGCATGGTCTGCTGGTCCAGCCGTACTGGACTTGTGTTTTTATCTGATATCTCATGACAGTGAGTTCAGGGTCTTTTGCCAGGAGGACACAAATTTTATCAATATTATTCTTTCATTTTCGTGTTTGTCTCATACTCCTTTTGTTAAGAAAGAATGTTTCTGAATATAAAATTAATATATAATAAAATATAGTATCTTACAGCTGCAGAAAGTTTTGAAAATATGGGAACGCATAAAGTAGAAATGAGGGATAACTCATAAGTCCTCCTTCTAGCTGTAAATTTTTGATATATCTTCTTCTAATAACATTTCCATGTCTTACATATAGTTTAAAAATTAATTGTATATATATATTTTTGTTCCTGGAACACTATGTTGTAGGCATTTCCTAACTGTCCATAAAAACTCATGGAAAACCTCCATTATTTCATGGATTAAAATTGACTTCAGTATTCCTGTCCTATTGGATATTTAGGGTGGCTCCTCATATTTTTGTGCTACAGAAACATTATGCTCAACCTTACGTGCACAAATCTTTATCCAAGTCTCTAAGAATTATCTTAGGATTGGATTTTAGAAGTGAAATTACTCGGCTGGACTGTAGGAGCATTTGAAAGTTCTCCATATAGACTGCAACACTGGTTTCCAGTGTATAGGAGGCAGGTTTCCTAACTCTCTCACTTGGGACAGTCAGTTTAAAACACACAAATAATGCTGCCAGTTTCATAAGCCGCTCCTCACCAAAAAAAAAAAAAAAAAAAAAAAAAGAACATCACGCTCTTTCAATTTGCATATTTTTGATTACTAGGTCTCTCTTGACACGTAGTCTCTCTTAGACTATGTGTAAACTCTGTGTATATAGGGTTCTGAAGGAGGAATGCATCAGTAGGCAAAGTGGTTAATGTGAATTGACCTGGTGCCCCCATAATAGTTATTTTGCACAGATATACCCAGAGTTTCAACATTCATTCATCCATTCAATCTTCATTCATTTATTCATTCATTCAACAAATACATGGATCACATCCAGCCCCATGGCCACCATTTACGCACTCTTAAGCAAATCGCAGAACTTTTCAAAATTATGTCTCTATTATGCTGATAACCAGGGGTTTTGTGTAGGGTCGCGTGTGTCCAGTGCACAGTTGACACTCACAATGGACAGCTGTTATTAATATTGCTGTTGTTGCCTACTTAGGATCCAGGGGTGCCACCAATTCCCTGAGTGTTCAGAACCCCTGGAGAACTTGATACCATCAAGGTGTGCATCAGGTCAAATGAACTGTGCGTTAATCCATGTCTTCTCAGATGCTGGAGCCCCCACCTACATGTATGAGTTTCAGTATCGCCCAAGCTTCTCATCAGACATGAAACCCAAGACCGTGATAGGGGACCACGGGGATGACCTCTACTCAGTCTTCGGGGTCCCGCTTTTCAAAGGTGATGGCTGTTTGGTTACTACAAACTTGGACTTAGAAGATCTGGGTTCAAATTTTGGTTTGATATACTTGGGAAAGGTCTTCTTTCTCTCCAGGCCTTAGTTTCCAGAATTCACCATAACAGAGTTGAACTAGAAATGTTCTCAACCTTTCTCTTGCTCTATGATGCATGATGGAGAATGTACATGCATGTGCTCTCCTCCATGTCAACTAAAGAATACAGACCTGGGCATCAATATGGCAGGTGGTGGATTACCTGCTGGCGTCTGCTCAAGGGCTAGAATGCCACGACTCAGAAAAACATGTCAGAATGAGTGAGAGTAAAGTTAGAATTTGTGTTGACCTTGAATCAGGGCTAACGTGTCTGTCTGTCTATCTATCCAACTATCTACCTATCTATCTATCTAAAACTCATGCCTTATTAAATTTCAAATATTTAGGAATGCAATATTTTAAAGAAAACTTTTCACCAATGTCTTCAATACCTTAACTATCAAGAGTTACAGATAACTTGTACCTCCCTCGGACCAGTTTGTAACACACCAGAGCCTCTGGGCATTTCCTGGTTGGGTGACTCCCTAGGGCCATTACAGCTCCATCATTTTTCAGATTCTGTGCATATGTGAGTGGGTGAAGGAGATTTGAAAAGACCCAATGGAGCGCAAGCCTGGAAGGCTGGGTTGCTCTAGTCTGCCAAACCCTGGCGGGGGGGGGGGGGGGGGGGGGCGTTGTGTCCCTGAAGGCAACCTGCTCATGGATTGACGACAGCCCTTTGCTGAGTTCTACATCAGTGATTCTCAACCTTGATTTGCACGTAAATTACCCAGAAACTTCTTAAAATGCATCTTCTGACTGAGTGGGTCTGGAGTAAGGGCTCAGATTCCGAATTTCTAGCAAGCTTTCAAGCGATGCTGCTGCTGGGGCCCCATGAACCACACTTTGAGTAGCAAAGGCTTTTTGTCTCCTTGCCACAGAGGGTGCCTCAGAAGAAGAGATCAAACTCAGCAAGATGGTGATGAAATTCTGGGCCAACTTTGCTCGGAATGGGTGAGCTTGGCGGCAAAGTGGGAGCAGGGTTGGGAAGGGGTAGGGCATGTCTAGTAGAAAGGCGTAGCTTCTAATATTTGACGGTCAAAGTCCTGGCCCTGTGACCTCCGACATAGGAGCTTTCTAAAAATGGACAGGCTGCCTAGGGGATGGTCAGCTCCCTGTCTCTTACAAGCCTCTTGGCAGAGATGACACCAGAGGTCCCTGAAAATCTCAGAAGGTTGTTGGAATCACACGGTAACTTTGGGGACTTTGTATTTGCTTCTGTTCCCAGAAACCCCAATGGGGAGGGGCTGCCCCATTGGCCAGTGTACGACCAGAAGGAAGGGTACCTGCAGATTGGCGTCCCCACCCAGGCAGCCCAGAAGCTGAAAGACAAGGAGGTGGCTTTCTGGACCAAGCTCCTGGCCGAGGCAGTGGAGAAGCCACTCCAGACAGAACACATTGAATTGTGAATGGATGGACCAGCCAGCCTCAGGGGCCCTGGAGGAACCAGGACAGCCGTATTCTATAGAAGATGTTTCTGGATCCAAGTAGGTTCTTATTGTGGAGGCTGGGGAATTCTCTGGTGGGAGTGGGCAGAAGCCAAAGAGGGGGAACTTCTGTATCTGTGGCCTCAATTTTGGGAATAAATATTCTTTTGGACACTAAGTCAGAGTCTGTGTCTTGGACAGGAGATTAAACCGTCATCCTTAGAGAGGGAAAGATGAAGACAGAGGGCTCCATTGACAGGAAGTTGCTTCTGCTGGGTCTGGCTTGGCCTCTGGACAAGCTGAGTCCAGCAGGCTGGGCCCTGGGAGTTGCTGACACACACTCTGAATCTGCTCCATGTCTCTGTTCCCACAACAACTTGCAACAACAGGCTGTGTGTTACCAGAGTGCAGTGTCCCTCTCTTCCATGTGGAGCCAAACGTAGAGACCGAAGTGGCATAGGCTGATAATGTGCCTTGAGTGAGGGAGAGGAGGAGGTGCTGTGGTGACCCTGTGGCACCTTGTGTGGCCATTAATGACCTTTACACAGGTCTACAATTCTTTCGTCAACGTACACAGTATCCTCACAGGCCACTCGCTGAGGCCGTCTCTTCCAACAACTTTTCTGAGCCCCTTCTGTAGCCTGGACCACTCAAGGTCCAAGTAGTGACCGCCTTAGCGTGAGTCCCTGAAGTGTTACCCTAAAACTGCCTCTTTCAGAATCCCTTGGGTGACTTCTGGCTTCTGCTGCCTGTAGAAAGCTCTAGGGAGTGACGTTCCCACCCTAACAGCAAGGAAACACTGGAATATCCTCAAAATCATGACTTTTCCTGAACCATTCAAAGAGCTGAGGTTGCAGGTGAACAATTACCCTGAGGTCTCAGGAAGACAGTCACTTTGGAGCACAGATGGGGTGTGGATGCTGACTCACCATCTGCTACAGGTGGAAGATGGGGTCACCATTGGTGTGAGTAGAATTACCCTAAAATTCTTAATCAAGTGCTAAAGGGCAAGTGTGGACTTGTATGAGAGTATAAAGTCCTCGGAGTCACAGACCCACAGGGGCAGTTTACATAGACTCTTCTCCATGGACCTCCATCAGGGGCTCCTGAGAAAGATGGGGATCACGTAGTAAGACCAGAGAAAGCCTGCTTCAGGGGTGCAGGCAGGAAGCCCTGCTCAAATGCTTCTCCCTTAAGGAACGAAATCCCTAAACCTTTAGGAAAAGGGCAGCAAATCTGCCTCTCTTGGAGCCATGGCGATGACCTCTTGAAGGTATGGGAAGAGGAAAATTTAGAAACACTCTGTCCCTGGGAGAAGAACAGGAGACCATCCTGGGTCCTGGTCCTTAGAGATCTTTTACTGCTGGGGAGGGGCAGAACCACTGAGAAAGCCCCCTCTCCATGACCCAGGGACATAGGGTCTGCCTAAGGCTGAGGCTCAGCCAGCACAAGAGAAACCACTCCTGGATGCCTGCGCCCAGGTTTACAAAATGGTTTTTACTAGTTTAACTCCTCCCAGCAATGAACACTCTGCCTCTTTGCCAATAAGTGATGTACTTAGTTGCTTTATTTTTTATTTTTAGCCCTTTGGGTGGGTGTGTAATGGGATTCACTGTGGTTTTAGTCACGTTTCCCTGATGGCTGCCTATACTGAGCATCCCTTCATGTGCTTATTGGCTAATTGGACAGCTTCATTTGTAAAGTGCTTGATCAAGTCTTTTGTCCATTTTTAATGAGGTTTTTGTCTTTTTATCATTGAGGTGTGTGAATTCTTATGTATTCCTGACACAATTCCTTTGTCAGGCATACATATTGCGAATGTTTTCTCCCAGTCTGTGGCTTGTCTTCTGGCCTTTGTAATGGTGTCTCTTGAGGAACAGAAGTTTTTAATTTGGATGAAGTCCAGTTTATCAGTTTTTTTCCTTTTCTGATTGGTGCCTTTTGTATCCTCTCTCAGAAACCTCTGCCTATCCTGATATCATGAAAATAGTCTCCTACGTTTTCTTCTGGAAACTGTATAGTTTAGTTTTTACATTTAGGTTTATGATAGTCCTAAATTAATTTTTGTGAATAATAAGCTAAGAGTCAAGATACTGTTATGGGAAGTGACAATATCTGGTAGTGTAATTCCTCCAATAGTTTTCAATGTCCTTTGGATTTCCACATAAGTTTTAGAATCAGCTTTTAAATTTATACAGAAAAACCCTGCTGAAATTTTCACGTAGATTGAATTGGCTCAGATAAGTCAGTTTGGGGAGAATTGGCATCTTAATAATATTGAATCCTTGAATTCATAAACATGGTTTATCTTTCCACTTATTTAGATCTTCTTTAATTTTTACTAGCAACGTTTCATAGTTTTTAAGTCAGAGGTCCTCAAATCTTCCATTAAATGTGTCCCTTAGTATTTGATGTTTTTTGATGCTATTGTAATTAGCATTTAAAAGTCTTATTTTCTGATTCTTTGGTTAGTCGATAGAAATTGAGTTTTGCATATTGAGTATAAATATGTTCCCACAAACTTAGCAGCAGGCTTATTGTTCTGTACCCATGGTAACAGGTAGCCACCAGAACTGGTTCTAAACTTGCTCAATTGATCAATGACACTTGCTTCAGTGAACAAACTTTTGCAAATCACCAAATCATTCCTAGCTCCTTGCTTCTGAAAATCAGCTCATCAGGCCCCAAATTACTTGAATAAACCCACTTCTGAGTGCCAGCCCAACAACAAGCATCTCCCCTGAATAACCATGCTTCTGCAGGTGACATCAATCCTCTTATGTTATCTACAGTCCACCCATCCCTGAACTCACTGTCTAATTGCCCTTGTGAGTTTCTCCTTTGCCTCATGGGTACTTTGGAAGTTTGTTGTTTAGTTTCAAAGTGTTTTGAAATTTCTAATGATCTATTTGTCACTCATTTCTACATTGCGATCAGAGAATATTCTCTATATTATTTTAATACTTGGCAATTTATTAAAACTTGTTTTAGGGCCCAGTGTATGGTCTATGTTGGTAAATGTTCCATGTCTTCTTGTAAAGATTGTATAATCTGCAGCTGTTAGCGTGGTGTCCTATATATGTCAGCTAGGTCAAATTGATTAGTTCTGCTGTTCAAATATATATCTTTACTGATTTTTCAGCTTATTCTATTAATTATCAACAGAGCTATGCTAGAACTTCCAACTACCATTGTAACATTTTCTTTTTTTTTGTGAGGAAGATTAGCCCTGAGCTAACTGCTGCCAATCCTCCTCTTTTTGCTGAGGAAGGCTGGCCCTGAGCTAACATCCGTGCCCATCTTCCTCTAGTTTGTATGTGGGACGCCTACCACAGCATGGCGTGCCAAGCGGTGCCATGTCCGCACCCGGATCCAAACGGGGGAACCCCGGGCCGCCAGAGGCGGAACATGCGCATTTAACCGCTGCACCACGGGCCGGCCCCCCATTGTAGCATTTTCCATGTCTTTTGTTCAATTTTTACTGCATGTCCTGTGAGGCCCCGTTGTTAGGTGCAAACACTACTTTTATTGTTATATCTTCCTGATCATGGCATTTTCTTTACATCGCTCAAAAATGATCCTCCTTATCTCTGGTAATATTTCTTACCTTGAAGTCTCTTGTACTGAATGTGCATCTCTGTCTTAAATGGCAGTGCTCAGTCCATTTTCACAAATGTGAAAATACCTCTGTGGGTCAGCTTAAGTCTACCCTCCAGCTATTGGTTTTGTACCTTTTCCCATCAGTTCTTTTGTCGACTCCCTTTTCCTATTTTTTTTTTTAGATATTAAATATTTTACGTGATTCTCTTTTGCTTTTTGTCTCTGCTGTTGAGGTTTTTAGCCAAGTAATACAAGAAACTTAACACAACATCAATCCCTTTACCCTGCTTATTGCTATTTTGCACATCTTTTACTTCTGTGCGTCGGAACCCCATAATACATTTGCATTATACTTGATTTGTTATTTTCTTTCAGCCTGAGGAATATCTTGTAATTTCGGTAGTAACGTTCCCACTTTCATGACTGATTTTAATATTTTGAGTGGTTTTTTTTTTTTTTTTTTGCCTTGGTCAATCTAGAAAAAGACTTTTTCAATTTTGTTAATCTTTTGAAACAACCAGCTTTTGTTTTCACTGAATCTCTTCATTGTTTTTCTGTTCTTTATTTTGTGTATCTCCACTCTTATAGTTGTTGCTTCCATTCTTCTGCTTGTTTTGGATTTAGTGTTTTCTTCTTTTTACAGTTCCTTAAAGTGGAAGATCTGGTTATTTATTTGAGATCCTTCTTCTTTTCTATGTGTGCATTTACAGGCATAAATCTCCCTCTGAGCC
>NW_025803140.1:0-31510 GCF_021613505.1 Equus quagga
GGCTCAGAGGGAGATTTATGCCTGTAAATGCACACATAGAAAAGAAGAAGGATCTCAAATAAATAACCAGATCTTCCACTTTAAGGAACTGTAAAAAGAAGAAAACACTAAATCCAAAACAAGCAGAAGAATGGAAGCAACAACTATAAGAGTGGAGATACACAAAATAAAGAACAGAAAAACAATGAAGAGATTCAGTGAAAACAAAAGCTGGTTGTTTCAAAAGATTAACAAAATTGAAAAAGTCTTTTTCTAGATTGACCAAGGCAAAAAAAAAAAAAAAAAACCACTCAAAATATTAAAATCAGTCATGAAAGTGGGAACGTTACTACCGAAATTACAAGATATTCCTCAGGCTGAAAGAAAATAACAAATCAAGTATAATGCAAATGTATTATGGGGTTCCGACGCACAGAAGTAAAAGATGTGCAAAATAGCAATAAGCAGGGTAAAGGGATTGATGTTGTGTTAAGTTTCTTGTATTACTTGGCTAAAAACCTCAACAGCAGAGACAAAAAGCAAAAGAGAATCACGTAAAATATTTAATATCTAAAAAAAAAAATAGGAAAAGGGAGTCGACAAAAGAACTGATGGGAAAAGGTACAAAACCAATAGCTGGAGGGTAGACTTAAGCTGACCCACAGAGGTATTTTCACATTTGTGAAAATGGACTGAGCACTGCCATTTAAGACAGAGATGCACATTCAGTACAAGAGACTTCAAGGTAAGAAATATTACCAGAGATAAGGAGGATCATTTTTGAGCGATGTAAAGAAAATGCCATGATCAGGAAGATATAACAATAAAAGTAGTGTTTGCACCTAACAACGGGGCCTCACAGGACATGCAGTAAAAATTGAACAAAAGACATGGAAAATGCTACAATGGGGGGCCGGCCCGTGGTGCAGCGGTTAAATGCGCATGTTCCGCCTCTGGCGGCCCGGGGTTCCCCCGTTTGGATCCGGGTGCGGACATGGCACCGCTTGGCACGCCATGCTGTGGTAGGCGTCCCACATACAAACTAGAGGAAGATGGGCACGGATGTTAGCTCAGGGCCAGCCTTCCTCAGCAAAAAGAGGAGGATTGGCAGCAGTTAGCTCAGGGCTAATCTTCCTCACAAAAAAAAAGAAAATGTTACAATGGTAGTTGGAAGTTCTAGCATAGCTCTGTTGATAATTAATAGAATAAGCTGAAAAATCAGTAAAGATATATATTTGAACAGCAGAACTAATCAATTTGACCTAGCTGACATATATAGGACACCACGCTAACAGCTGCAGATTATACAATCTTTACAAGAAGACATGGAACATTTACCAACATAGACCATACACTGGGCCCTAAAACAAGTTTTAATAAATTGCCAAGTATTAAAATAATATAGAGAATATTCTCTGATCGCAATGTAGAAATGAGTGACAAATAGATCATTAGAAATTTCAAAACACTTTGAAACTAAACAACAAACTTCCAAAGTACCCATGAGGCAAAGGAGAAACTCACAAGGGCAATTAGACAGTGAGTTCAGGGATGGGTGGACTGTAGATAACATAAGAGGATTGATGTCACCTGCAGAAGCATGGTTATTCAGGGGAGATGCTTGTTGTTGGGCTGGCACTCAGAAGTGGGTTTATTCAAGTAATTTGGGGCCTGATGAGCTGATTTTCAGAAGCAAGGAGCTAGGAATGATTTGGTGATTTGCAAAAGTTTGTTCACTGAAGCAAGTGTCATTGATCAATTGAGCAAGTTTAGAACCAGTTCTGGTGGCTACCTGTTACCATGGGTACAGAACAATAAGCCTGCTGCTAAGTTTGTGGGAACATATTTATACTCAATATGCAAAACTCAATTTCTATCGACTAACCAAAGAATCAGAAAATAAGACTTTTAAATGCTAATTACAATAGCATCAAAAAACATCAAATACTAAGGGACACATTTAATGGAAGATTTGAGGACCTCTGACTTAAAAACTATGAAACGTTGCTAGTAAAAATTAAAGAAGATCTAAATAAGTGGAAAGATAAACCATGTTTATGAATTCAAGGATTCAATATTATTAAGATGCCAATTCTCCCCAAACTGACTTATCTGAGCCAATTCAATCTACGTGAAAATTTCAGCAGGGTTTTTCTGTATAAATTTAAAAGCTGATTCTAAAACTTATGTGGAAATCCAAAGGACATTGAAAACTATTGGAGGAATTACACTACCAGATATTGTCACTTCCCATAACAGTATCTTGACTCTTAGCTTATTATTCACAAAAATTAATTTAGGACTATCATAAACCTAAATGTAAAAACTAAACTATACAGTTTCCAGAAGAAAACGTAGGAGACTATTTTCATGATATCAGGATAGGCAGAGGTTTCTGAGAGAGGATACAAAAGGCACCAATCAGAAAAGGAAAAAAACTGATAAACTGGACTTCATCCAAATTAAAAACTTCTGTTCCTCAAGAGACACCATTACAAAGGCCAGAAGACAAGCCACAGACTGGGAGAAAACATTCGCAATATGTATGCCTGACAAAGGAATTGTGTCAGGAATACATAAGAATTCACACACCTCAATGATAAAAAGACAAAAACCTCATTAAAAATGGACAAAAGACTTGATCAAGCACTTTACAAATGAAGCTGTCCAATTAGCCAATAAGCACATGAAGGGATGCTCAGTATAGGCAGCCATCAGGGAAACGTGACTAAAACCACAGTGAATCCCATTACACACCCACCCAAAGGGCTAAAAATAAAAAATAAAGCAACTAAGTACATCACTTATTGGCAAAGAGGCAGAGTGTTCATTGCTGGGAGGAGTTAAACTAGTAAAAACCATTTTGTAAACCTGGGCGCAGGCATCCAGGAGTGGTTTCTCTTGTGCTGGCTGAGCCTCAGCCTTAGGCAGACCCTATGTCCCTGGGTCATGGAGAGGGGGCTTTCTCAGTGGTTCTGCCCCTCCCCAGCAGTAAAAGATCTCTAAGGACCAGGACCCAGGATGGTCTCCTGTTCTTCTCCCAGGGACAGAGTGTTTCTAAATTTTCCTCTTCCCATACCTTCAAGAGGTCATCGCCATGGCTCCAAGAGAGGCAGATTTGCTGCCCTTTTCCTAAAGGTTTAGGGATTTCGTTCCTTAAGGGAGAAGCATTTGAGCAGGGCTTCCTGCCTGCACCCCTGAAGCAGGCTTTCTCTGGTCTTACTACGTGATCCCCATCTTTCTCAGGAGCCCCTGATGGAGGTCCATGGAGAAGAGTCTATGTAAACTGCCCCTGTGGGTCTGTGACTCCGAGGACTTTATACTCTCATACAAGTCCACACTTGCCCTTTAGCACTTGATTAAGAATTTTAGGGTAATTCTACTCACACCAATGGTGACCCCATCTTCCACCTGTAGCAGATGGTGAGTCAGCATCCACACCCCATCTGTGCTCCAAAGTGACTGTCTTCCTGAGACCTCAGGGTAATTGTTCACCTGCAACCTCAGCTCTTTGAATGGTTCAGGAAAAGTCATGATTTTGAGGATATTCCAGTGTTTCCTTGCTGTTAGGGTGGGAACGTCACTCCCTAGAGCTTTCTACAGGCAGCAGAAGCCAGAAGTCACCCAAGGGATTCTGAAAGAGGCAGTTTTAGGGTAACACTTCAGGGACTCACGCTAAGGCGGTCACTACTTGGACCTTGAGTGGTCCAGGCTACAGAAGGGGCTCAGAAAAGTTGTTGGAAGAGACGGCCTCAGCGAGTGGCCTGTGAGGATACTGTGTACGTTGACGAAAGAATTGTAGACCTGTGTAAAGGTCATTAATGGCCACACAAGGTGCCACAGGGTCACCACAGCACCTCCTCCTCTCCCTCACTCAAGGCACATTATCAGCCTATGCCACTTCGGTCTCTACGTTTGGCTCCACATGGAAGAGAGGGACACTGCACTCTGGTAACACACAGCCTGTTGTTGCAAGTTGTTGTGGGAACAGAGACATGGAGCAGATTCAGAGTGTGTGTCAGCAACTCCCAGGGCCCAGCCTGCTGGACTCAGCTTGTCCAGAGGCCAAGCCAGACCCAGCAGAAGCAACTTCCTGTCAATGGAGCCCTCTGTCTTCATCTTTCCCTCTCTAAGGATGACGGTTTAATCTCCTGTCCAAGACACAGACTCTGACTTAGTGTCCAAAAGAATATTTATTCCCAAAATTGAGGCCACAGATACAGAAGTTCCCCCTCTTTGGCTTCTGCCCACTCCCACCAGAGAATTCCCCAGCCTCCACAATAAGAACCTACTTGGATCCAGAAACATCTTCTATAGAATACGGCTGTCCTGGTTCCTCCAGGGCCCCTGAGGCTGGCTGGTCCATCCATTCACAATTCAATGTGTTCTGTCTGGAGTGGCTTCTCCACTGCCTCGGCCAGGAGCTTGGTCCAGAAAGCCACCTCCTTGTCTTTCAGCTTCTGGGCTGCCTGGGTGGGGACGCCAATCTGCAGGTACCCTTCCTTCTGGTCGTACACTGGCCAATGGGGCAGCCCCTCCCCATTGGGGTTTCTGGGAACAGAAGCAAATACAAAGTCCCCAAAGTTACCGTGTGATTCCAACAACCTTCTGAGATTTTCAGGGACCTCTGGTGTCATCTCTGCCAAGAGGCTTGTAAGAGACAGGGAGCTGACCATCCCCTAGGCAGCCTGTCCATTTTTAGAAAGCTCCTATGTCGGAGGTCACAGGGCCAGGACTTTGACCGTCAAATATTAGAAGCTACGCCTTTCTACTAGACATGCCCTACCCCTTCCCAACCCTGCTCCCACTTTGCCGCCAAGCTCACCCATTCCGAGCAAAGTTGGCCCAGAATTTCATCACCATCTTGCTGAGTTTGATCTCTTCTTCTGAGGCACCCTCTGTGGCAAGGAGACAAAAAGCCTTTGCTACTCAAAGTGTGGTTCATGGGGCCCCAGCAGCAGCATCGCTTGAAAGCTTGCTAGAAATTCGGAATCTGAGCCCTTACTCCAGACCCACTCAGTCAGAAGATGCATTTTAAGAAGTTTCTGGGTAATTTACGTGCAAATCAAGGTTGAGAATCACTGATGTAGAACTCAGCAAAGGGCTGTCGTCAATCCATGAGCAGGTTGCCTTCAGGGACACAACGCCCCCCCCCCCCCCCCCCCCCGCCAGGGTTTGGCAGACTAGAGCAACCCAGCCTTCCAGGCTTGCGCTCCATTGGGTCTTTTCAAATCTCCTTCACCCACTCACATATGCACAGAATCTGAAAAATGATGGAGCTGTAATGGCCCTAGGGAGTCACCCAACCAGGAAATGCCCAGAGGCTCTGGTGTGTTACAAACTGGTCCGAGGGAGGTACAAGTTATCTGTAACTCTTGATAGTTAAGGTATTGAAGACATTGGTGAAAAGTTTTCTTTAAAATATTGCATTCCTAAATATTTGAAATTTAATAAGGCATGAGTTTTAGATAGATAGATAGGTAGATAGTTGGATAGATAGACAGACAGACACGTTAGCCCTGATTCAAGGTCAACACAAATTCTAACTTTACTCTCACTCATTCTGACATGTTTTTCTGAGTCGTGGCATTCTAGCCCTTGAGCAGACGCCAGCAGGTAATCCACCACCTGCCATATTGATGCCCAGGTCTGTATTCTTTAGTTGACATGGAGGAGAGCACATGCATGTACATTCTCCATCATGCATCATAGAGCAAGAGAAAGGTTGAGAACATTTCTAGTTCAACTCTGTTATGGTGAATTCTGGAAACTAAGGCCTGGAGAGAAAGAAGACCTTTCCCAAGTATATCAAACCAAAATTTGAACCCAGATCTTCTAAGTCCAAGTTTGTAGTAACCAAACAGCCATCACCTTTGAAAAGCGGGACCCCGAAGACTGAGTAGAGGTCATCCCCGTGGTCCCCTATCACGGTCTTGGGTTTCATGTCTGATGAGAAGCTTGGGCGATACTGAAACTCATACATGTAGGTGGGGGCTCCAGCATCTGAGAAGACATGGATTAACGCACAGTTCATTTGACCTGATGCACACCTTGATGGTATCAAGTTCTCCAGGGGTTCTGAACACTCAGGGAATTGGTGGCACCCCTGGATCCTAAGTAGGCAACAACAGCAATATTAATAACAGCTGTCCATTGTGAGTGTCAACTGTGCACTGGACACACGCGACCCTACACAAAACCCCTGGTTATCAGCATAATAGAGACATAATTTTGAAAAGTTCTGCGATTTGCTTAAGAGTGCGTAAATGGTGGCCATGGGGCTGGATGTGATCCATGTATTTGTTGAATGAATGAATAAATGAATGAAGATTGAATGGATGAATGAATGTTGAAACTCTGGGTATATCTGTGCAAAATAACTATTATGGGGGCACCAGGTCAATTCACATTAACCACTTTGCCTACTGATGCATTCCTCCTTCAGAACCCTATATACACAGAGTTTACACATAGTCTAAGAGAGACTACGTGTCAAGAGAGACCTAGTAATCAAAAATATGCAAATTGAAAGAGCGTGATGTTCTTTTTTTTTTTTTTTTTTTTTTTTTGGTGAGGAGCGGCTTATGAAACTGGCAGCATTATTTGTGTGTTTTAAACTGACTGTCCCAAGTGAGAGAGTTAGGAAACCTGCCTCCTATACACTGGAAACCAGTGTTGCAGTCTATATGGAGAACTTTCAAATGCTCCTACAGTCCAGCCGAGTAATTTCACTTCTAAAATCCAATCCTAAGATAATTCTTAGAGACTTGGATAAAGATTTGTGCACGTAAGGTTGAGCATAATGTTTCTGTAGCACAAAAATATGAGGAGCCACCCTAAATATCCAATAGGACAGGAATACTGAAGTCAATTTTAATCCATGAAATAATGGAGGTTTTCCATGAGTTTTTATGGACAGTTAGGAAATGCCTACAACATAGTGTTCCAGGAACAAAAATATATATATACAATTAATTTTTAAACTATATGTAAGACATGGAAATGTTATTAGAAGAAGATATATCAAAAATTTACAGCTAGAAGGAGGACTTATGAGTTATCCCTCATTTCTACTTTATGCGTTCCCATATTTTCAAAACTTTCTGCAGCTGTAAGATACTATATTTTATTATATATTAATTTTATATTCAGAAACATTCTTTCTTAACAAAAGGAGTATGAGACAAACACGAAAATGAAAGAATAATATTGATAAAATTTGTGTCCTCCTGGCAAAAGACCCTGAACTCACTGTCATGAGATATCAGATAAAAACACAAGTCCAGTACGGCTGGACCAGCAGACCATGCAGCCAGGGACATCACAAAGCAGACACATAGAAAGATCCGAGAACAAGTTTATGAAAGAACAGATTTGTCCCTCATGGTCCACTTGCTGAAGAGATTCATCAGGACCCAGGGGAGGAGGAAGCAGTAACTAACACCCATATGGTACTGTCCCGAGTGCTTGGGTACATAGTAGTTCAGCTATAGCTAATTTTTATCAGGCTTATAACATCCCAAATTTAAAACCCTCCCAGCAAGGTTAGAGGGAGAGGTCTAGACCAGAGAACCATTTCCTGGATAGCAGACTAGGTGAAGAGGGGCTCCTAGAAGAGGAAAGGTCCTGTGAGGACCTCAGAAAGCCACCCAGAAGGGACACCTCCTGTCTAGGTGACCTCATCCACCCTGATCCCACACCCCTTGGGTCAAAGTGGAAGGTCCTCTGGTAGCCCTAGCACACAGTGGGATGGACAAGGGCCAGCTGGAGATGTTGGCATTCTCCAGTTCACCTGTCTTCTCACCACCCACTGTTCACTCCTCTTGACTTTCTTGGTCCGGGACAACCCTCTGGATCCTATGCTTAGCTTCAGTGTACCCCAAGCTCCACTGGTTAGCAAACTAGTTGACAGCTAGCTCTGACCTTGGAACCCTTCCAAGACATCTTCCCAAGATTTGAATTGTAGCCACCATTTCAGGTGAGGAGTCCCTGTAGCAGATGCTGTCGGTGCCTCACCACATCCCCTACTTCTGGAGATGCCACCCTGACTTCCATCTCCAGCATTGATAGCTATTTGCCGGAGGCCTTTGGACATCAGAGACCACTCTGCCCACATGTGCAGCAGGTCAAAGCACCAACCTGGGAACCAGTTAACCTCGAGAACAGCCTTCAATCAGTGACTCATGAGAGTTCAAGGATAAATGCCCCAGTTTCTTACTGTTTGCACGAGGTAACCCTGAGAATATCTTCTGCAGGTTTCCCAGAGCTCCCCAGCTCCAGTGTCCACAATTGACATTTGCTTGATAGGGAACCATGAATTGCCTTCCTTCCCCTTCCCGTGTCACTTCTCTACTCCTCTACTGGTGGATTCTGGGATTACCTCCCAAGTAAACTACTTGTGTTCAGATCCTTTTCTCAGAGCTTGCTTCTGATAGAACCAAAATAGCACCGTGTCCCACCCCTGGCCATGTGGAATTGATCACAGAGGGCTGACCCTTGGCAGTTTCCACATATCTGTCGATGCTGAGGGGTGAGCAGGACAAACTGAGAAGCTGGGGGGGTCAGTGGCCCTTTGCTGTGCAACCTCTGGGACTCACCTCTGTGGAGACGGGCCACAGTCACAGATGGGACACCAAACATCACATCTCCAATCAAATCCAAAAAGAGGTCTTTCTTTTTGACAGGGTCATCGGTCCCACCCAAATACTTCTCAGTGGCCACAGGAGTCAGTTCCTCAGGAATGTTCTGAAATGGATCAAGAGTGACAGTGACCACCAACCCCTGGCAAATGACACAGCTTCTCTTCTTGCATTAATGGTGAACCTCTCCAGCCCTGCGCAACCACCCCTTACTTCACGAGGCAGGTGGGAAAGGTAGTAAAATGGGGGTAGAACCCTCTGGCAACAGTCTTCCTTCTGCCATTTAATAGTCTGTGATTTGGGGCAAGCCCCTCTTCTTTGGTCTCAGCCAATTCCTGTGATTCCCTAGACTCTTACAACAATGGGGTAGGACTTCCACAAGAGAGACGTGGCTGTCTTCTGGTCCAGCTTGCCTTCAGAGAGCGGGTAACCCATCAACTGTTAAAACAATGGTAAAGCAGTTGTGAATCATTGAGAATTAGCAAGAGGAACCAAGCTGATCAACCAATCAAACCAATGCAGGCTGACGGTCACCTTGTCATGTCTTGATGGGCATGGGTCTTTCATAAGCCGGGCAAATTCAGTACATCAAAACGACTTATTCGACCCAGAAACTCAAGGAGTGCAAAAAGGAGAAAGTAAATGTTAAAAGAAGCTGTCCCAGTCCTTTGCAGTTTGTATGTGTAATATATACGTCAGGCTACAGTCCTCACAACGGTCATTGAGACAGAGTGAGAGTGTAGAAGTGGAGGGCTCTAGGCAGAGGACAGAGAGCTCACAAATACCCTCCCTGGCTCAGCTGACAGGGGAAGCCCAGAATCCTGCCGTTATGGCTTTGGTCCTTCAGTGTAACCCCGAAATTGTTCTGATGTGAGAACTGCAGAACTCTGCACGTAATGACTCCATCCAAACCTCTGCTGTAAGGGACTTGATCAAACTCTATCAAGGCTTCTAGCAGCTCAAGGCCCTGTCTTTAGAATGACCCTGTCGCCTTTAAAACTCCTGCCTGAGGAAGCTCCCTGCATCCAGGACAATTTAACCTTTATTGCAGCCACACCTGCTGATAGGTAGATAGGTCCCTGAACCCACTGTTAGAGCAGCTACTTTAGAAAGCTTGCAATTGCAAATCCTTCCTGTGCCCTTTGAGATGTAAATCTATCACCCAAACAGTTTCCTTAAGGACCTGAGAGCCATCTCTTTGAAATGCAGATTTCAGGGGATGACTCTTGCTCTCTCTAATTCCCTGTGATAGGAGAAAGACCTAAGTACACTGGACACCTTGTTAGAACTTATACCAATGCCCCTTGTTATAAAGAGAGGAGAGCTTGTTTCTCCCCTGGGTAGGCACCAATTAACTAATCCTGGCAGCCTAGGCAAGTGCAAACTCCCACTCCCACCCCGTAGCCTTTCCCTGAGCACATGGACCCTTTAAATAGACTCCAAACTTGAGTTTCAGGGACTTGAACTCAGTTCACACTGGACTCTTTTCCCTACTGTGGTGGTATAAATGAATAAAACCTGTCCTCATCATGTCAACTAGTATGCGCTTTGTTTATCTTTGGCAGAAGGGAAAGCTCTTCCTAGCTTGTAGAAGTCATTTTAACTCAAGAGGAAGCAAGTCCCTCTGAATCTTTGCAGTTGGATGACCAGGAGCGTGTGTGGCGTTTAGGGAGAAACCATGAAGGCGCCAGGCCCAAGGGGAGAGGCTGTAGGGCCCCGGCTTCACACTCCTTCACCCCCGAGCTCCTTTCCTTTCCAGGCCTCACTTTTCTCATCTGCCCAATGATTGTTTCTACAGGCCTCCCAGCATGGACATTTCAGGATTCTTGGATTGGAACACAATCAGAGAGTGTCTGGGGAGAGGGAACCTCAGGGCCACACACCCAGGTGAGAATTGGGCCCTCCAGAGGTTGCCAAGGAAATGTCAACTTGTGTGAAGGGGACAGCTGTCCTGGACCCCGGAGGGGCTCCACAGGAGGAGGAGATCCTGTGACCTGAGTTGGGAGAGGTGATGTGAAGGATAGAGGAGGTGAGTCTAAGACACCAGCACATTCTCACCATTGGAAGAATCCAGCCAAACTCCTGCTTGTTGATTCCGACGATGTAGGGAACAGTGTTGAACTTCTTTTCAGCCAGAATCTCCTCAGGCATCCTTGGCAGCAGCACTCCATCAACCACAGCGGGCAGGAAGGGATGGCTCTGGGAAGAGGGAGCACAGTGTCTGTGCTTCGTCTCTCAAGGAAACACCTGCCTCCGCATCTCCACCTGTCTGAGCGCAAGGCCAGCACCACAGAGCTGCGTGCTCACGGCAGACACCAGAGAACTCAAGATCCTAACGAAGGAGGCTAAGTCTGTATGACTCCAGAGGGCAGAACTTCGACCAGGGGCTAGAGATGGTAAGGTGATGGGGGCAAGTCAATCACAAATGGGAACATACATGCATATATATGCATATTTACATATATTTGTGTGTATAGATTGAAATGTTGAGATGTATGTACACATGCATATTTACATATATTTCAATTTGAAGTGTATGTCTATCTATGGGTATCTCTCTCTCTACAGTCAGTCTTCATTGTTCCTGGTAGTTTAGGTCTGTAAGTCACTGTGAACCCTGAATTAGTGAACACTGAGCCAGGTTCTCAGGTTGGTTCTCCCAGGGGAAGTACAGGGTCAGGTTTCTGCGAGCCTCTGGTCACATTTTCACCCACCCTGGTTTACATGTGTTTAAAGACATCTGATGTAATACACATCTATTACCCACGATTAGTTATTGGTAGCTGCTATTGATAATAAAGCACCAGTATAGAAGGGCTCCACATTTCCCAGGCCCTGGGTAATGTGACTGCAGTTTCCTTGGCCTCCAGCATCATCACAGTGCCACATAAGACCGTTTTTTATCCATCGTCATCTCATGAAAGCACAAATGCAGCTGTTTTTACACAGCTTCATCACACGCTATGGATGTTACTCTAGGCATTCCAGAGGGGCCTCACGGCAAATTTCCTCCTCCTTTTTCTGGATGGGCTGCAGGGTTGATCCATTAACACTGAACGCACAGCCGGCAGCACTGTGACCCACGCCTGAACGAAGCTCATCAAACACACGGACTTTCTCCCATGTTGGGCACATCATGGCATTATTGTGCTTAGGAACACTAGACAGCCCCTCAGCACTATCCTTGGGACCATTTTAAACAGAGAAACCACCAACAGAAAGCAAAAAGATCTGAAAAATGTGGCACTAATTAGACTGTGAAAAGGGCACTTCTTAATAGTATGATAGATGAAACAAGAAGACATAGTGTTGCCTTGCTGGATCTCAGATGGGAACGTACGTGTCATCACTTGACTCACACTTTCTGCCCCTCTGTGCATGTCCGTGAATGACCACAAAAGTGCCCCGAGTATTGATTTTGGGTAACAAATACATTTCAGTGAATAGGTGAATTCACAAATACAGAATTCACGATCAATGACAACTGACTGTAGCTATGTACCTGTATTTAAACATGAGCTATTCTTGATAAGTGATTTGCTTGAAGGAGGCAGTGAGCTCCCGAACGCTCAAGGTGCTGAAACTGAGACTTGGCTCCCTATCCGAGAGAAGCAGCAGGAGTAAAAGAATCAGGGATGAGCTCATGTTGTGTTGAAAAACGTATTAATATTAGGTTTCACTTTTGATGAAAAATATTTACACGATCACAGATTCAGCAGAGCCTCACTCACATATCACTGTCTAAGAAGCTGGTTCTGGGTACAGTTATGTTTCATAGTTGGTCACAGAAGTTGTTAAGAGCATGGGTATTGGAGCCAGACTATTGGGATTCGAAAGCTGCCTCTGCCACTAACTAGCTGGTAACTTGGGAAAGTGATTTCACCTGTTTGTGCCTCACTTTCCTCATTTGTAAGATGGGTTGTTGTGGGGCTTAAATGGCTGAACCCATGCAAAATGGTCACCACAGTCTCTGGTATTTGGAAAGGGTTGGATAAACATTAGATATTATTCATGAGCAGCGTTGTTACAGATCCCTTGCGTAGACCCCACCCCCTTGTGCCATATTTCCAGCTCCACATACTATGTGTCATATTCTCCCTTGGATGGCAGGTGAAACTGGATAATCCCCAGGCTTTGAGACCCTGTGACTCCCAGGACCTGTGTCTGCTCCACAAGGGCCAATGAAGACCGGCCAGTTCTGGCTGCAGAGGAGAAGTTGTGTCAAGTGATCTGACTCAGCAGGACAAGGGCCCAAATCCTAATGCAATATGGCTGACAATAGGAACAAAGGATCAGGATGCCACCACTGATCTCTTCAAAAGGCTGTGCAGTTCAGAAAGGGCTGCTGTGGGAAGCTGCCTAGAGGAGCAACTCCTTCTGGGAGCAAGACACAGGGCAGCCCACATGAGGGAGGTGCCTCCCATCTGCAGTGGGCCTGGGGAATGAAGACTATTCCAAACAATGCGAATGGCATGAGCACAGTGACCGAGGTGTCAGTGTGTAGCACAAATCCAAGGAACCTCAGACCCCGGGAGCCCTGGGCTTGGAGGAAGGCTGTGGGGTGTGGACAGAGAGAGAGTATATGGTGCAGCACACTTTCTGCACCATGTCCGGCACAGAGCAGGGACTCAGATATGCTTTGAAAGATAACTCCATGGAGGTGAGCTGACTTGTCTGGTAAGGAGGGTCAGCCTTTTAAGAAGGGTGACATGCCCTGACCTGGGTCCACAAGGGTAAGTCGGGCTGCACTGTGGGGCATGGTAGTAGGACGGACAGTAGAGGTGGAAGATAGGGAAAGTCCAGGAGACACACCATGAGGGCGTGATCCGGGAGGCATCCTGCGGGGCTGACAGACACGAGCAACAGTGGGAATGGCAGTGATCACCGCTGTCCAGTATGGTTGCAGGTGGCTGCCCTGTGTAGGGCTCCTGCATCACCTGGCTCAAGTAAAAAACCCAGTGGCCTGATTCATCCCTTCTCTTCTTCTTTTGCTCCACGTCCTGTCCACTAGCACATCCTGTGAGCTGTTACTTCAAAAATATTGAGGTGCCAAGCCCTTCTCACCACCCCCTCTGCAGTGGGCTTGTCCAAGCCGCCATGACCCCTTGCCTGGATTGCTGCAGCCCAGGGTCCCCCAGCTGCTGTCCCTGCATCTGCTCTGCCCCTTCCCCACCTTCCATTTAGCACAGCCATCAACGAGCCCTTTGTAACATCCAAGGTCACTCACTCCCTCACTCCTCTGTTCAGAACCTTCCTAAGCATTTCTTGTGCATCCAGGAGGACGGAGGTGTCCTGAAGACTGAGATTCTTGGCTCCCTCACGGACAGCCCTGAAGATGGTGCAGCCTTCACAGCTAATCAACCCTGCAGCCTCGAGGAGAAGATCTGGGCTCCTCAATGAAGGCTCCAGAGAAACCCCTTACCCAGTTTTCTCCACCTTCCCATAGTGGAAATTTAAATCCAGGCTTCTCCCTGGGGTCATTGTTGGGATCAGGAAATGTAAACCAGAAGAGGGTTAGCTGGGCCAAGGGGAAACAGATTTGATGACTGGGAGCACTGTGCTGGGAGTCAGGGGAGCATGGTCCAGTCTTATGTACTCTTGGCTGTGTTATCCAGGCAGTCATGGTCCCTCTCTGGGCCTCAGCAATATGAACACAGGCAGTTACTATGAGTCCACAGGGAGAATTCTTTCATTCATATTTAAATGGAGCTTAAAGGTATGGGTCCTGGGGCTGACCCTGTGGCCTTGTGCTTAAGTTCAGAACGCTCCACTTCAGCAGCTCGGGTGCATTTCCCGGGCACAGACCAACAACACCCATGGCAGCCACGCTGCCGCGGTGATTCACATGCAAAGTGGGGGAAGATAGGCAACAGATGAATCTTCCTAACCAAAAAAAGAAAGAAAAGAAAAGAAGAGAAAAAAAAGAAAACATCCGTCCTTACCTCTCTGGGGTCTCCATGGAAATCAAGGGTGAAAAATTTCTGTGAAGACAAAGGCAGAGGATGTAGGTGAGAAGGCTTCCTGGAGAAAAGCTGGACACCCTGGCTGCCCTGGGCATGAGCACAGGGTGCAGGTGTAGGATGGTGGAGGGGCTCTGGAGAGAACGTCTGTGGTGGCGCGTGCCCCGCCCTCCATCCATTTCCCATTCTTGTTCCCCCAGGAGACAACACCTTCTTTTTCCTTTTGGGGACCTCACTCTTCCCCACTCTCAGCCCACGAATGCAGGCATCTACATGTGACCTGGGGTGCCCCATCTCCCTGACCAGAGATTAGTCCAGGGATGGGCACCATGCCGTGTCAGTTCAATAGTGTTTACCCCAAATATTTTCTGGAATTGTTGGGAAACAACATTTTGAAGCAGATAGGATGCAAGTCTAGAGGGCTATTGGTGTCTTTAACTTCCCTTGGGGCCAGAGAGATTTTTAACAATATCATATGTGAATCTGCATCTAGCGGCACCTGTAGCCCCCTGCTCCTGAACTGTAGTTTAGTTTTCAGGTAGTTACCTAAGAGTCTGTCACAACACATTCCTTCTTCTGTTCAAGAAACTTTGAGATGAGTTTTCCCATCTTGCGTTTGAAAGTCCTGACTCATACAAGCTCTTGGAAATTCACCCCACCCTACACTTCACTTGTGTTGTGTGTTCACCAAGATTGCACAGACTGGAATGTCACACTGTAACTAACAGGTTCTGACCAGTATGCAGCAAGTGATCAGTTTAGTCCCTCCTTTATGGGTTGTAGCCATAACAGCCAGGGGTGTGTGGGGGGTGTGTATGTGTGTGTGTGTTTTGAGAAGAGTGGATAATGAGGGAAGCACTACCATATGATCTCAGAAAATCTCAGAAGGATGACATGGGCTCTTAGGTTCTCCGGGTTTTCTCAAAGTCACCAACTCTCCCTGTAAAAACTGGTTCCTCTTGTGTGACATGCAGGAGGCTGAAATGAATTTTCCCCCTTCCAGGCATCAGAAGACAGTCGTGCTTTTATTCTTTGAACCATTGGTCACCTTAGTTGAGCCTGTGAAACCAGGATCAAAGCCCCAAGGCCACAGTGAACTCAAGCTATGAAAATAGAGCAGCATCAAGTGCTAGAGGCCTGTCCTGGGGCTTCGAGTAGTATCCTCAGGAGCCCAGGGTCCAGACAGAGTGTTCAGGGCTTCAAGATCCTCCTAGGTTCACATTCACACCCTCCCCCCACAAAGAGAAGAGTTCCTGTTTGTTCCAGATACTGTATTCTCTGGGTGTCTGTCCCTGTGATGACACACTGCCATAGCCATCCATCAATCCTCAAATGTCACCTTCTGTTTGAAGCATCCCTGCTGACTATTATAAGTGTTTCTCCTCTCTATACTCCCATCACACTTAGCCCATGAAGCATATGGTGTGTTTCTCCTCGGACAGTTCTTTTTGAACAGGGACTGCATTCGATTCATGTCTGCATCAGCCTCCCTGTTAACCGCCCATACACTTAGCATGAATGAGTGGATGGTGGAAGGATGGACAGATGGATGGATGGCTGGATGGAGTTGGTCAACACATGTAGTATGGGTGAATTGGATGGACAAATGGATGTGTAGATGATAGCTAGCATATAGGACATGGATGGATCGTTGTCCTTAGAAGGATGAAGGATGGAGTGAATATACAGTTGCTGGATGATGCATGGATGGTTGTTAATAGATGAATGAAATTTGTAGAAGAATGGATATTAGATTGATGAAAGGATATCGATGAATTGGATTGATTGGTAGATAAATGGATAATAAGATGATGAAAGGATGGATGAATGGATGATACTTGGTTGAATGGACAAGTGAGTGGATACATGGTTATCCTAGAACACAACTGAGACAGAGTCTCTGAAAATCTAGAAAACTCAGCCACCACTGGGTAATAATTGAGGTAGTTTCTAAATTAGCCAAGACAAGTTGTGACAACCTTCTTGAAAATCTTTGTTCTTAATAATCTCATCCCTAATATTCAGGATGGTAGTTACCTCTGGGAATATGTCATGTTTCAATTTTTAATTTCTTAAACATATATCTGCAAACTAGAATGGAAACACAGTAAGTTATGATAGAGCAAGGGGATTATTACACAATTGTTCATTATGCTATTTTTTTGACTTTGCTAACGTTTCTGATATATCATGCCAAAAAACTCCAGAAATTCGCCATTCACATCCAGAGGCTGACATTGCTCTTGAGATGTGAGAAAGTGCCCCAACTAGATTTTCCGGGGTGAGGGTACAGTTGAAATGGTCAAGCCTGAGGCCAAGTTTACAGGGTGGGGGGCTTGGGCAGCCATGAGAATAGATACACCTACCATCTTCAGTGACGTCTCCAGGAGCTCGTCTTCTGTCTTCTGGCGCAGGCAGTCAACAATGACAGCCGAGCTCGTGGTTTTACACCCAGCTAAGATGGCAATTTGCTGTAGAGATCATGGGCAATAACAGAATTCAAGAGTGATATACCTTTCCTTGTTCAATAAAGAGCTGTTCCATCCCAACCTCAATTTCTAAAGGAAGCAGGGGTTGCAGAAAATACGCTGGACCAGTGGGTGTGGGTCCTCATCCCAGTTATGCCACTTACTCAATCTCTGTGTCTGATAACTTATCTCTGTTCTAACAGGCACAACGATCTCAGAGCTGAATATCTAAGGAGAGACAGCAGGAGTGAGGCTAAGAGCATCAAGTCCAGAATCACTCTGTCCTGTTTCACATCTTGGCTCATCCACTTACTAGCCATTTGGATTCAGACAAGTAACTTACAAAGTGACCAGAGGAGAAGATGCAGATGGAGAGGAGGCAGGCTCCATGATGGTGGGGCTGTGGAGAGTGTGCACAGCTCCCCAGAGCCTAGTACAGTGTCCGACACAGAATCAGTGCTCAGGATGTATTTGTTGAATAAATAGAAAGATACAGGGGCTGGCCCAGTGGCGTGATGGTTCAGTTCACATGCTCCACTTCAGTGGCCCAGAGTTTGAAGTTTCAGATCCCAGGCACAGACCTACACGCTACTCATCAAGCCATGCTGTGGTGGTGTCTCACATACAAAATAGAGGAAGGTTGCCACGAACGTTAGCTCAGGGCCAATCTTCCACACCAAGAAATAGTACAGGGAGAAGTAGAGGAGAGAGAGAAAGAGTAAGAAAAAGAGTCTTAGATTCCCTTCATTTTGTCAATTTCTAGTGTCGATTTAATAGCAAAATCCAGCCCCATCTCTGCCAACTCTGTTTCCTTGAAATGACTTCTCCCTTCTCAACTTCAGCCTGGTCAAGTGGGCTTCTGTTGTTTATGTACAGACAATTCTGAAAAGCATCCTCAAAAATTTTAAAAATTCTTGGTGTCTTCCTTTCCTTTCCTCCTCCTCACCAGCCCCTTTAAGTCTGACTGCTGCCCCTATTGCTCCATGAAACCAGCTCTCACAGCCCTACATAAACGCCCCACATCACCGACTCCAGCAGGCTCTCCTCAGCTGAGCCTCCTGTGGCTCCCTCTTCCTTAGCTTCCTAACAGTCTCCAGATAAAGACAAAGTCCTCACCAGGGTCCTGTGCAGCACGGCCCCCGCAATGTCCCCATCCTCAGCTCACTCCAGGTTCCCTCTGCTCCTTCTGCCCTGGCCACATCAGCCTTTCTCGTTCTCTCTCCCTTTTGATACTTCCTCTTACTGCAGAACGTTTGCACATGCTATTACCTCTTTCTAGAATATGCTTTTCTCACCAAGTAAATTACTGTACCTTCTTCTTATCCCAACTCATTAGCCATTTTTTCAGAAACACTTTCTTGATGACCTCCCCTACTCAAGGGACTAAGTGCGATTTTAGATTCTGTTGTGACATCACATACCTCTGCTTTATTGCTCTTGTCAATGCGGACATTTTATAAGTTTATAATTTGTGTGATTATGTAATCATTAACCTGTCTCCTCCATGAGAACGGAAGTTTCATGAGGTTTCTAGACAGCTGGCTAGATCAAAATTATTTGTTGAGTAAGTGAGTGAATCAATGAATGAATTCTCCAGGAAGCACCCCCAGGCACAGGTCCTCAGGGAGGAGCCACATCAGGCCCACATGCTGCAGGTGGGTTCACCAGAACTCAGACCCTGAGAGGCAAAACACACAGTGACAGTCCACTGCCAGTGGCATGGTGGGACTGGCCCAACACCCCACCTTGGCTCACTTTGGGAAGCGTGGTCTGTGGACAGTGCTCTGAGCTGACAGTCCAGTATCATGAGCTTGAGTCCCAGCTCTGTCCCATCACTCTCTGACCTTAACCAGCTGCTTCCACTCTCTGCCCCAGGTTGCTCAGCTGGATAACTGGGAGGTTGGGTGACGTGTCTCCTTGCCTTTCCCACTCAGCCATTCTCACTTCTGTGATGCTTTGAGGGTGTCAGCTGGATTCCATAGCAGAAAGGCCCCTGAAGACTCCATGAGAGCAGAGCAAAGGGTGCAAGGAAGATCTAGTGTGAGACTCACCTGAGCTTCAGCCTTCGAGTCCTTCTTGACCAGGCAAGTAGTGAGGGCCACGCCACTCTCAGAGATGGCCCGGTGGAAGAGGTTCTTGGCCAGTGGAGATAACACCTGGGAGGGAAGCGGAGAGGAACAACGTTCATGCTTGGGGAGGGGTCTGTAAGAACTGTGTCTATCGACAGCTCTCCCCTGACCCCTTCCCCTCGAACCCTGGCATGCAGTGGACATTAGAGCTTCTTACTTGCCCTGGCCTGTTCCCCAGACTGACCCTGGGACCTGGCTTCTCCAGGAAAACCTCCCTCAGCTGGAGGCAGCCAGGAGCACAGAGTGAGGGACAGAACAGGAAATGTGTGGCATGTGTTGATTATAACAATCAAAGTATCCGAATGATGCTTAGCAATTCCTTGCAATACTTTAAGACACAGTACTGATTGTGTATTTGCATTGCTCAGAACATATACTAGGAAAGATAATCATGGAGGCACACAACGACTACTAAGAATTCTCTTTTGTTTAAAAGGGTGAAAATTGGAAATAATCCAAGGATCCAATATTATGACTTGGGTAAATAAGCTATTTTTCATTGTTACCATGGAATACTATGTGACTTTAAAAAATAAAATTTTATAAGTGTACTTCATGGTTAGGGAAATGTTGATGGTGCATTAGAACGTTAAGAAGATCTTTTTGTTTAAGCAAATCCTGGATAGGTAGATAGATAGATAGACAGATAGAAAGATAGACAGAGAGACAGATGGATGGTAGATGTTAGATAGATAGATAGGGTGAGTCATGTTAAAAGTCGTGTCACGTATCTCAAAATGTCCACCCTGAGTTTCCCTGTATAATGGGATTATGGAGGACTCTTCTATAGGGTTATCTGTACTTTTCTTTTTTCACCTCTTTAGATGATATAAAACCATTGCCAACTGAGTATCAACTATGAAACGAAAACATGTTTTAAAAATATACTAATAGAGCTGACCCTCTGCTGCACTCTGAGGCAGCTGAAGGATTCCTCACCCCTCCTAGCATCTTCCAATCTGGTTTTCCATCCTTAATTCCCTCATGTCTCCCTAAGCCCCACCCTATCAGTAAGATATCCCAAGCTCCCAGGTCATGTCCATGTTGCACATTCCCTGTCCCATTCCTCCCCATCCCACCTTCTGACCCCTCCTCATTCTTACGTACTTCCCTCAGCACAGGTGCATCTATCAGTCCAGAGACTGCTGCCCACCCTCTTGGGCATGGACAAGACATAAGACAACCTCAGAAGATGCCGCGGACCTGTTCTTAGTGCTCATGCCCCCCTGATATGTAGATCAACCTTCAAAAGTGGAGGTTGTTACAATAATCTAGGTCGGCTTGGTTCAAGCCAAACCACAACACTCTGCCCATCTCTCAGGGTTGATTTCCCTTGTTCATAAATGATGCCTACCCCTACTTCCAAGAGAAGTGAAGGGAGTCCTAATGGCAAAATGATCGGGAAGAAGAGGGAGGGCTCAACCAAGTGAGAGAGGGGAATGCCATTTCTGCACCTGCAGCTGCAGATTCTTATGGGCCCAGCATACTAAGCTGAGTCTGAGCTTCCTGGGGGCAAAGGACAGTGTTGTCTTAGCTCTCCACCATCTGATACTCTGCAGAGTGGAGTCAGTCTTGAATCCATATCTTGTAAATAAAGGGGCCCATGGCTAGATTGGCTGGTCTCTGACAGGTCCCATCAGGAGCCACATCAGACCAGGAACACTTACAAGAACAGAGACACTTTCACCTCCTGCTGACTCTCCAAAGATGGTCACGGAGCTTGGGTCTCCTCCAAAGTTGGCAATGTTTTCCTGGACCCAGCGCAGTGCGGCCACCTGGTCCAAGTGACCCCAGTTTCCTGGGCTGTGTTCGTCCCCTGTGCTGTGAGTAAGAGAACAGGCTGGAGGAGAAGCAGAAACATTATGGCAAGTCTCTCAGGACCACAGATGGGGCTGGGGACTCTAGGTGAGCCTTCTGGAATAAGATGAGGCTTCCACTGCCCTGATGCAGGGGTCTCCACGTGCCTTCCACTTCTGTAGCATTGTTCTGTTGTGAGCTCTACATTCCTTCATGTGGCTTCTATTTATACAGCATCAGCTATGTGCAAAGACTGTTCTAAGAGCCAGGAGCACATCTGAGAGCAAAATAGGCAAACCTCTGACTACACAGAGCTCCCATTATGGATCATAAACAAATAAAGAGATAGATATAGAATATGATGTCAGGTACTGAAAGTGCTTTCAGGAGAAATAAAATCTGGTAAGAGAAAGGCAGGGGTGGGGCAGTGGGCTCCTATCTCAAATCACACGACACATCTCTTTGGTGCTGTGGCATTTGAGTAGAAACCTGAATGAGTCTGCACAGAGCCTTGCAAGTATCCAAAGAAGGGAATTCCAGGTGGAAAAAGACCGGCAAGTGCCAAGGGCCCAGAGTCCAGTGAACAAAGTGCGAATGTAAGACATGCAGCTATAGAGGGCCCTGTGGGCCTTGGTGAGGACATCAATGTCATTGTCAGGAGGGAAGTCACTGCAGGGGAAGGACATCATTCCATTTATGTCTTACATGGTCAGTCTGGATACTGTGCAGATCAGACAGGGTATAAAGTAGCAGGATCATAGAAGTGGCCGTTGTTACAGTGCTCCAGGTAAGAGACACAGAAGGCTTTGATTGGGGTTGGCGGAATGATGGCAGTGAGAAATGCTCGGATATTGAGTGAATCTTAAAGGTGGAACCAAGACGATTTGCTGATCGACTGGATGTGGGAAGTGAGGAAAAGATCAGAGTCGAGGCTGACCACAAGGTTTTGTGTGTGTGTGTGAGGAAGACAGGCCTTAACTTAACATCTATTGCCAATGTTCCTCCTGTTTATTCTCCCCAAAGCACCCCAGTATATATGTGTTTATCCTAGTTGTAGGTTCTTCCAGCTCCTCCATGTGGGGCACCAGCTCATCATGGCTTGATAAGCGGTGCTAGGTCCACACCCAGGATCCAAACCAGCAAACCCCGGGCTGCCAAAGAAGAGCACATGAACTCAGTCACTCGGCCATAGGGCAGGCCCAAACCACAAGGCATTTATCCTCAGCATCCAGAAGAATGGAGCTGCCAGCAGCTGAGCAGGGGATGCTGTGGGGAAAGTAAGAGTGTTTTGGGGGTAGGGGCGCGAGAGTGAAGGGTTTAGTTTGTCCCTTTAAGTGGGAGGTGCCCTTAGACGTCTAGTGGAGACAGCAGGAGGTAGAAGGAGATAGTTAGTGATGTGCATCTGGGTTTCAAAGAAGACTTTGGGGCTAAAAACAGGGAGCTGTGGAAGTGCCCCCTGAGGTCACTCGGGACAGCAGTGGACATGGAGAGGGAGACACACGCAGAGGCCCGAGGACAGGGAGGAGGAGGTCCGGTGAAGAGGCAGAGGAGGAGCAGTCCATGAGGTCGGAGGCGGCCCGGAGCCGACAGAGGCAGCATTCCAAAAGGGTGTGAACCATCATGTGTGGATGCTGCCAAGACTATGTGTGGATATTTGCCAAGGTAGGGTCAAGAGCTGGTGGGTCATTGGTGACCTCGACCAGAACAGTCTGGTGGTGTAGTCGGGGTGAATAGCTGACGGGTTTGGGTATAGGGGAGACTGGGAGGAGAGGAAGCGGGAAGGGCTAATGTAGCAGTTTAACTGTAATGAGGAGCAGACCCCTCACGTGCACCCCTCACCCACCTCAGCATACTCTGCATGTCATGGGTGAAAGGGATGGGGAGTCTTAGTGAAGGCAATACTTCCTGGGACATGACTCACCTGGGATAACCCACCCCACCTCCCTAGGCCTTTCTAGGAAGACGTCCATCCCTCCCCCAGCCTGCCCATCAGCCATCTCAGGGTCAGAGATGCTGCAGCCTGTGATTTCAGAAAAGACTCACAGTGACTGTGTCCTGAGGGAAACCTGGTTCTGTTTCCATGGAGACTTGATGGAGAAGACTCTAGCCTTGACTCATGCATGAGCCAAATGCAGAAGAACATGGGGTGAGAGGGCCTGAAATACCTCCTAGGAGGGTTCTCTATCCAAGTCGGAAGCTCCATCAACCTCCCCGTGCTGGGCACCCATTCCTTCACCCTGAGCATTTACCGAGCTCCTGCCATGATTCTGCTGTTCATTACTTTGTCGTGAGAGGTAAGATGTAACAACTACTGCTCTAACGACGGTGGGGCAGGCTAAGTGTCATTTTAATGGTGTGCAATGTTCCGGGGCAGAAAAGCTAAAAAGGAGGCGATGATTATTTCAGAGGAGATAACATTTGACTTGGACCTTGCAGAATGAATAGCACCTTGTCAGGTAGAAGAGGCATCCCAGGCAGAGGGAACAGCACATGCAAAACAAGCAGGTGGACCAGTGTGCCTGGGAATGAGAAGGGACGTGGAGCCAAATTATGAAGGGACTTGGGTGCCTCACCAGGGAATTTAGTAAAGATCCCCTTGAGGGCTGACGTGGCCAGAGCAGGGTCCTAGCACCCTCAATCTGAGGGCCAATGTGCAGTCAGGGTAGTCCAATATCTTACCTGAAGAATCCCCAGATGCCCAGGCGGTACTGAATGGTCACCACCACCACGTTTTCATAGGCAGAGAGGGCCAGCCCATCATAGTCTGATGCCCTACCTACCATCAGACCACCTCCGTGGATCCACACCATCACCTGCACAGGGAGGACAAAACCATACTGGATATAGGAAGCAGAGCTGGGAAAGACCTCAAGAGGTTGTCTGGTTTGGTCACCTACCTCTTGGCCATGACTCAAGGAGGCCTGAAATCCACTAGTCCCCACCAAAGTTGGAACAGGTAGTCACTCTCCTCCTCCACTCTCCCAGCTGAGGCCCAGGCCACCAGCCCACTCAATGCACCCTAGCTGCCCCTGCCTGACTCCCCAGCCCCACTGCCACCTCCTCCAAGGGCTATTTGAGAGGGTTATGCTGAGAACACCATCATGGGAACAGCCAAGCCTAAGAGTGTCATCTTCTCCCCAACACTCCCATCGTCCTCACGCCTGGACCCCTCACCCACCTCATCATACTCTGCATGTGGCAGCCCCTGTATATCAGCTTTATCCTTGTTACCTCATTTGTGGTGAATTAAACTTCTCACATGTTAATCATTATCTCAAGAAGTACACATGCGCCCAGTGGTAGCTCTTTCTTACATTCTTTCCCTCTGCCTCCTCTGCTTCCCCAAATCCAACTGATCTTCCAAAGCCCAGCCTAGAAGCTTCCTCCTCGAAGAAGTCTTCAATCATTTGATTAACATATCTGAGAACCAAGTCAAGGGACTGTGATATGACTTGAGGATGAAAGTGCACAAAAAATTCATGAGTCATGGTTCTTGCATTTAAAGAGGTCATATAGCAAGGAAATGAGAGTGGCTAAGATCATCATATTGCAATAATTTTGTTAATTAAAAAAAGAACTCATGACATGAACTATGTGCCAAGTGTCTCTCTAAGCACTTTACCATAAAACACCCATGAAGTAGGGACTACCATTGTTCCATTCAACAGATAGGGAAACTGAAGCCCTCAACCTGCCCGAGGTCACACGGCTAATAAGTGGTATAAGCAGGA
This sequence comes from Equus quagga, assembly GCF_021613505.1. Lineage (NCBI taxonomy): Eukaryota > Metazoa > Chordata > Mammalia > Perissodactyla > Equidae > Equus > Equus quagga. The sequence continues at coordinate 24,704 of NW_025803140.1, forward strand.
TATGAACCCAGGCAGTGTGGCTCCAGAGTCCACATGGTGAGTCACTAGTATACTGCATCCAGTGGCCATGAGCAGTAGATCAGCTGTTAGGATAGGAGTAATATCTTAACTTTATGAAAATTAATAAACAGAACCCTGATTTAAAATGAAGTTGGAAGGCCAGAAGAGAGAACTCTCATGCAGGTGCCACTCAGTGCACACTACAGACCCCAACAAGAAGAGACATACTTTGCATCCCCAATAGTAAGCAATACTACTTACTAGCCCAGGAGAAGGAAGAGGAAATTCCTCCTTGCTCAGCAACAGCTCAGCCAATAGGAGATCGCCATAGCACAGTCAATGAAAAGCCACTATACTTTGAACTCCCAGTCTCCACCAGTGGACTCAGTTTACAACAGCCCCTCTCAACTTCATAGAAGAGCATTTCTCTTCTTTCTTTCTTTGGACCGGCACACAGTTCTCCATAGACCACATGTCCCAAATCACAATTCTTTGCACTTCTTGAATAAACCTATTCTCCTAGTAAAATAACTGGCTGTTTATTTGTTTTAGACCAACATTATTTGGTGACCCATATGGGGATTCAGAGAAGAGCCCCGACAACTCCAATGTTGGTGGGCAAACAGGTGAAGTACCCACAGAGCCCATTGAGGTTGCTGCTTTCTCATCTATCCTGCAGTTGAAGGGTAAGTTTTCTCCTGAATCTTGAGCTGTACTCTCTTTGCATTTTGACCCTCTCCAGACCTTATTTGGGACCTCTCCTTTCTGTATGGAAGTCCAAGAATCAGACCCAGAAAAGGAAAAACAAGCTTGGAATTTCAACAATTGTTCATTTGATAAAAAGAGAAAGCTCTGCTGTGGGCCAAATAACACCCCAGTCCTACGACAGACTCTCATTCCTCTCCACTGTACATGCATTGAGTCATTGGTCCACCAACAAAATAATAGCACTCACGAATCAAAATTGGTGGGAAAATTTTAATAAGTCTGCAAAAATCGTCTACTTCTCTTATCCCATTTTTCCACAGCACAATCCACTGAAGTCTGTGTGCACTGCTCTCGGACATGTAAAGTGCCTAACAGGCCATTTGAGGCTTGGTAAATGGATTTCATACAGTTTCCCCCATCTCATGGATAAACATGTTTTCCTCATGGTCTTTAAGTTTTCTCACTGGAGTGGAGCCTTCCCCTGTAGACGGTTACTGCCACTTCCATGGCTGAAGTCCTTTTGAAAAAAGTTATTCCTGCCTGGGGTACCCCTCTTGAACTTTACTGCGGTTGAGAATCCATTTTACCAGTCGAGGGTTCCAAGAAGGCTGTGCTTTTTGGCGGGTTTTACAACACGTTCACTGTGCTTACTACCCTCAATCGTCTACTTTAATTGAATGCATTAACAGCATTATGAAGATTCCGTTGGCAAAATTTGTAGAGATTCTCCAAATGCCTTGGTCAAAAGCATTGCTTTTTGTCCTTCTAAATCTCAGGTCCACCCCTTTGGGAACTCATAAACTCTCACCCTTTGAGACAGTCCCAGGATGGCCAATGCACCTGGTCCCTGACTCTTTGATCTGGAGCTGATAGAAGGAGATATAATTCAATGTTGTAATGGCCCAACTGATTTTATCAAAAATAACCTTCTCTGGTAGAGCAATCTTTTCACACTGCGCTCCAAGGGGGTGAAGACCTTATGCATCACACCTGGCAATCTGGAGATTTCCTCTGTTGGAAAAGACCCCTCCAGAGATACTCTCTTCAACCTGGCTGGAAACGTCTCTATCAGGCACTGCTAACTAACTCTCGTGCTGCCAAACTCCAGGGAATAGGCTCCTGTGTTCATGTGACTCCTCTAAAGAAAGCACCAAGTCCTGAGTGGCCCTGCACTCTACCTGGTAACCTGAAGGTACAGATTTCCCAGAATGGAAGGAGAAGACATCTGATGAGACAGTTTCTCAAGATGTCGAGACCAGGCCTATCAGAAGGACACACACAGACTTAGGTGGGAAATGCCTGAGAAATCTCCCTCCTACACCTCCTCGTTACTCGAGTGAGACCACAGAAGGTTTCCAGTCTGTTCACTTTCCCTCTGATGTGGGACACAACATCCAGAAAGGTCCTTCCTGGCATCGAGGGACAAAATGCCACTGAATTCAGAAAAACCTGACACTTCATCACCAATGATTTCAGAGAAAAATCTTGATCAAAAGGGAAAATGTCAAAATTAATAAGCAGTAACCTCATTTGAAATGGAGTCAGGGGTCCAGAATGGAGAATTCTCATGCGGGTGCCACTCAACGAACACTACAGACCCCAACAGGAAGAGGCATACCCTGCAACTCCAACAGCAAGTGGCATTGCTTACTACCCCAGCAGAAGAAATAAGAAATTCCTGCTTTCCCAACAAGACCTCAGCCGAAGAAAGACGGCCATAACTCAGCCGATGAAAAGACACTGCACTTCGAAAGCCCAGTCTCCTCCAATGGACTCTGTTTACAACAGGCCCTCCCAAATTCTAAAAGAATGTTTCTCTCCTCTGTTTCTCTGCATTCGCACAAGGTCAGCCATAGACTGACTGCAAGTCCTGAATGGCATTCACTTGCTGTTCCTGAATAAACCTGTTCAGCTTGTGAAGCAGCTGGCTGCTTGTTTTAGTTGAACACCTTCAGCTCTAATTAATGTGTCAGGAGTGCCTGACATGCATACGTCGCCAGGCACAGACACGCAGCTGGATGTTCATCACTGAACACTCCTATGTGAATATCCCGGATTTGAGGAAACAGAGCCAGGTGTCTCAGCTAGTAAAAGGCAGAATCAGGATTTCAGCGGAGACTGTAGTTCCAGGAGCTGTGTCCATAACTAGAGGTCTCCTGCCTGCAGGTTCCAGAGCCCCTGTTCCTCCCACACCTCCGATCCCTCCCTGGCTCCAAGTGGAGGGGCTGAGTCTGAGTTATCTCTGAGTGAAGGCTGAGCCAAGGTTCGGGCAGTAGAGATTTGCTGAAGTTAGTCTCTCTCTGTGCAGCTGAAATGGGAGGACCCTCGAAGGCAGAGGCTGCTTAGTAACAGTATCGTGTTCCTGCCTCCTCTTACCCCCCAAGTCCAGCTAAGTGTAGGCAATGAGTACATAGCAGAAGAAGAAATGAATGAATAAGTGAATGAAAGAATGAGTGAACCTTTGTCCCCACCACATGCAGTACAACTTTTGGTCACAAGTTCACAGATGCCCTCCTCCACTCCTGGGCATCCTGCCAGGTGTGTGCTGGGAGATTCCAGGGTGCTCACGCACCTCCCTTCTTCACCTCAGGGATCCCCTCCTTTCCAGAAGACCCTTCCCACACTCCAGCCTGAGTCTGGAAGCTGACCCCATCTCTTGGCCTCCCTTTATTCTGGAAATGCTGACTCACTGGGTCATCAGCTCATGCCAAAGACAATTAGGGAGGGCAATTAGCTACAATAAAATCCCTGATAGTTGGCCAAGGAAAGTGCTAAGCAAGAGATAAGCAAAGAAATTGCTTCTTGGATTGACCCAGGCTCTGCCTCTATGCTTCCCTAACAGGATATCGTCAGAGACTGATTTTTGTGTGCTGAGTGAGGACAGGCTACACACAGGCTCGGTTTCCTAGTCTGTGTCAAAGAGCACTAGTGTGAAAATCAGAAGACTGATGCTCTTGTTGTGCCAACCCTACTGTGTGACCTTGCCCCTTGCCTTCCCCTCTCTGGGCCTCAGTGTCTCTCTCTGTAAAGGAAGTGTTAGGTTGTTGGCCCATGTGTAAGATTCCTTTCAGTTCTAACATTACTGGAAATTATGTCTTAGCTGCTCTGGGCATCAGATTCCTAATCTAGCACCAACAATAATCATGCTTCTTCTTCTAGTAGCATAGGAAAACTTGGAAAAATGGAAAGGTAGATTACAGATGCACAGCAAACTCCCCAAAAGATCCTATGCCTGTCACTAGTGGAAACTGAGGTTGAAAGGGAGCAGAATCTGCCACCCCAAAATATGCCATTTTGGTATACTGATTATTTTGACATAAACATACTTCAGAAAATTACTTAGGACACAGCAAGTGCAAGAAGGACACTCTAACCCTCTTTTGTCTCCTGAGAGCAGGAAGTAAATCTCCCATGTGAAGTGCACCTCCCTGCACCTGAGGGTGAATGGCATCCTTATCACCAGAGATGGGGAAGTCAAGGCTGAGAAGGCTGTAGAAACAACCTTTGTCACTTTCTCTTTAATTTGATAGCCCAACTGAAGTCCCTTTGCTTTATCAAATCTGCACGAATGTTTCTCTGTCTAGAAGGTATAAAGTCTGCTTGCTCTGGCCACGTTTTTGAGTCTCATATTTTGATGAGCTCCTGAATGTACAAAATTAAGTTTCTATTTCCCCTGTTAATCTGTCTTGTGTCAATTTAATTAACAGGCCAGCCAAAGAATCTAGAAGGGAAGAAGGGAAAAGTTTTCATCTTCTGCAGCTTCCTGTGGTCACGGAGGTCTGGCTGTGGTGGGTTAGGAAAGCCCTGGGGCCCCTGAAACAGCCATGGCTGGTGGTGGCCCCACCCCAAACTGCCTTCATCCTCTTCCAGTCTCCACCAGAAGATACTGGAGGGCTGGAACTCACCAGCCTTGATCAGTGGTATCCACTGCTTACCGGCAGCCTGCTTTTCTTTGTCAAGTCAGCGGGGGTGTAAATATTTAGGTAAAGACAGTCTTCAGAAATCTGGAAAGCAATCTTCTCCTTTCCGAAGGTAACAACATCTGAGGTCATTTCCACTAGCGCTGGGTCCTGGGAGCACCTGGGAGGGGGAGGAAAAGAAGAAGTCCTGAGGCTCGATCAGAGCTAAGCAAGGAGATGTCTCCTATGGTCAGGCTGGGCCTTGGACTAGGAGGGTTAGATCTGTAGCAGTTTTGTTCACATTCAGGATACTGGAAGGGTTAGGACGTTGCTTGGGGATTTGGGAGGGGGTCCTGGGACTCACTAAGGCCTTGCAGAACTGTGTATAGTGAGGAGGCCAGGCACCTGTCCCCTTCCCAGAGCCTTCGGGATGCCCTGGGTCAAGGAGAGGAGGCTGCCTCTACACCTGGGAGAGGACCATTTCTGCATGCCCTGGACACAGTCTGGCTCCCCACTGGCCTCCATACATTGGGATGCAGTGTGACCATGTTTCTCCACCAGGTAAACCAGGTGTTCTACTCCCAGGAGACCTCCATAAACCATGAGAAGTCACTCAAATGGCAGACATTGAGGGCGGACAACAGGTGCGGGAGGAAACATTTAGGAGGCAACATTAAAAGAACTGTACAGGTTCTAGTCCTGCCTCAGCCACTAATATGCTGGGTGACCTTGAGTGAATTCCTTCCCAGCTCTGGGCCTCAATCTTCCAGTTCTTGATGAGAGGAGTTATTTCTATAAGGGTCTTGCATCCCTGAAATGCCAAGATTCCATCATCAACCTCTCCCAGGCAAGTGCTGTTGGTAGCCCTAATAACAGATCTTAAAGATCCAACATAGATTATAATTGGTAACATTTACTGAGTCCTCCCAGCATGCCAGGTGTTGTTTTCAGTGCTCCATATGTGCTGTTTCATTTAATCGTCAAATCAGCCCCATGACATAGGTGCTCTTACTAACCAGATCTTATAGTCAAGAAAATAGAGGCAAAGAGAAGTTAGAGATCCTCCCTTCACACAACCAGAAAGATCCATACTATGGAGTGCTTATATTTCCAAGGACATTATAAGCAACAGTTCCTGATCTCAGTGCACCCAGAAGGCAGGCATCACTGCCCTGGTGTGTAGATGAGGTGGCTGAGGCGCTAAGGTGCTTGGACGTCCCAGCTGTCAAGTGGCAGAGTCAGAGGCTGCAAAGATGACTTCCTGATCTCTCCCCTGGGAGAAATTTCGCTGGATCCCTGAGAGCAAGGGGCCTAATATTCATAAAAGAAGAAATTCAAATGTCAAAGAAGGGATCAACACTAGTATTCATACAATGCTGAATAAATAGCAAAATTATGTATATGTAATTGTGGTGATGATAATAATAATTATTTTGCCAACACATTAGCCAAGAAACAATTTTTAATGACCCCTGGCATTTCCAAAGGTCCAGTGAATGGAGGGTTTTGTATATTAATAAAAGGAGTGTGGTTGGAACATTTCTGAAGGGAAATTTAGCAAAAGGTGCATATTCTTTCACCCAGAAATGTTATTTTTCAAATCTTATGCAAAAATATACATGAGTGTGCAGAAAGCTTTAGCTACTGGACGTCCATCAACAACAAGAAGGACCCACAACTAAAATATATAACTATATACTGGGGGGATTTGGGGAGAAAAAGAAGAAAAAAAAGGATATTCATCAGAGTGCTATTTTTATGATCAAAAACATCAAGAATGACTCAGGGACCACAAAAAGAGGTTGGGTAAATAGATTGTGATTCCACATCTAAGTTAAAGTAGCTGTTAAAAGTTAGGCTGTGACGTTTAATGACAAGGATGATGCTCATGATACACTGATAAATGAGCAAAGCAGCATCCAAAATTTCCGTGTAGTGTGACATGATGCTGTAACTGACAATAAGAAATATAGATTTGGTCTTGCTCCAGTTTCTGCCACAGAGCTCCTAAAACCCTTGGAACTTTATAAGTGATGACAGCTATAAAGGTGTCTTTTGGTATATTAATGAAGTGACTTTCAGACCTCACCTAAGGATATGGGCTGGTTGCCAGGAGAACCAACCAGTGATGAGAGGTTTGGAACTTTCAGTCCACTGCCCTGACCTCTGGGGAAGGGAGAGGGGCTGGAGGTGAAATCAA
>NW_025803141.1:0-2627 GCF_021613505.1 Equus quagga
TGATTCTATGAAACAGGCTTCGAGCATCTTGCTCATGTCCCCAGCAGATAAATGACATTCCAATGTGTACCGAGAGCACTTTGCATCCCTGTATTTCAGTGCTTTCACACTGCATTGCAAACCAACCCCCACCCCCACTCCTGTGTCTTATCTACAACACAGTGAGCTCCTTGAGGAAATGGAACATGTCTAAAATTCACCTTTGTGTTTATAACACCTAGCACAGCGCCAGACATTTGCTAAATGTTTGGAGAATGAATGAATAAATAGAATAATGAATAAATGGAAAGATGGATGGACAGATGAAGGAAGGAATGAATAGAACCAGGGACTATGGAGGGATGGAGTTTCTTATTGTAAGAACAATCTGCCCGAAGATCCTTGTGTCTAGAGGTAGTGAGTTCCCTGACCTGCGTGGTGTGCGACAGGAAGCTCAGTCACCTGGCAGGAATATCGTAAAGGTAATTCAGGCATCAGAATGGAGCCTGGATGCAATTTAAGATGCTTCCAAACCTGACAGCATAGAGCCCTATGAAATAGAAGCCGGGGGAAAAGAAGAGGTTTGTCCTCAGTTCCCCAGCTCAGCAGCTGTGCTCTGGGATCTGCTCTAAAAGTTTTCAAGCTTGTTCTTGGAACCCCAGACCGAGTGTCTCCTTGTCTAAAGGCGTCTGTCTGCTTGTGCCTGGCTTTGGGAAGCTCACAGTGCACTGAGGTGACAGTCCAGGAAGGAATAAACTGTTATGTAACAAGCTGTTTCTCCAGTATGTGGCCATCTTCGTTGGAGAGTTTAGTCCCTGATGCTCAGATAAAAGAGGGTAAACTCTGAGACCTGTGGCCTGGAAGTTCAAAAAATGCCCTGAGGCATCTTTGGAAGGCAGAGAGCTCTCCTGCATGATTAGGCTATTGGCTGGGAGGGTGGGGCTGAGGGGCGGGGCAGGGGCGGGGCTCTGGGGCTGACTGCACAGCCCCTCCTGGCAGCACTGAGTCCTGCAGGCCCAGGAGCTGCTGTCCTTCCAAGATGCGGCTCTTCGCTCTGGTCTTGGTCTCCTTGGCCACTTCTACAGTCTGGGGTGAGTCCTTCTGAAATACAAATGGGGGGCACATTGGAAATGCTGGTCCTGGGATGAGATGAGGGACACACATACAGGACGAAGGTGTGACAGGTCGGGTTCTGCAGCAGCTGCCCTGAGACTTGGATCGCCCAGCCCAGACCAACCTGTTCAGGGGAGGATAAACACCCAAACTCAGGTACCCGTGCTGCACGCAGGAGGTCACCAGCTAACCTGACGCCCCCAGATGCGGACTTTAGAGAGCTCCGTTTCTGTTCCCCTTGATATTAGTCTGAATGTGGCCAAATCATGGAGAGTGGCTTAGCAGAAGATTAATATCGACTCTGGGGCAGAAGTGTGTGGATTCCACTTACTAGCTGTGTGTCCTTGGGCATTTTACTTCACTACTCTGTGCCTCGTTTCCCCTCTCTAAAATGGGGATGAGGATAGTACCTGCCTCACTGAGCTGTTCTGAGGAGGAAGTGGGTGATTGTTTCCAAAGAGCACAGTGCCTGATATGGAGAGAGCGCAAAAAAAGGGTTCATAAATAAAGGAGTTGTTTTAAAATATAGTGCATTAATAGAAATTTGTGATATTGTAAGACCATCAGACCAGAAGCCGATTGCCATTGCAAAGACAGTTTGTTACAGTTCCCAAAGGAAGGGGGCACGTCACCACCACGGAGGCCACAACGTGAGGCACCGAGAGGTCAGGAGGCAGAGGGAGGAGGAGGAATTGAGGACAAGAGACTTCTTCCTGGGTGCTGTGGGAAGAAAGGGGTGAGGCAGGATAAGCAGGCTTAGGGTTGGCAAACTCAACAATTTCAACAGGCTCTGGGGCTGTCCGCAGTTGTCGGGTGCCTGGCCCTGCAGTGATTAGGGCAGGAACCTGATAAAGAAGGTGGTCGGGGTGTGGGCTCCGGCAGGCTGGAAGGGCAGGCTGATTCTTGCCTTTAGGAATGGCTGAGTCTGGGAGGGGTGGTCCCTCCAGGGTCAGCAGGGGCCCCGATGTCAAAGCATCACAATGGAGAAAATGAAAGATATGATGAATACAAGGCGGCAGCAAGGGACCTTAGAATGTGTCTACCCCGTTGAATAGGTTGCAATATGGAGACTCAGAAGGGAAATGTAGTTGTTCAAGTACAGCTGGAAAATCAAGATCTGGAGCCAGCCCCGTGGCCAAGTGGTTAAGTTCGCACACTCGGCTTTGGTGGCCCAGGGTTTCACCGGTTCAGAACCTGGGCACCGACCTAGCTTGGCTCATCAAGCTATGGTGAGGTGGCGTCCCACATAGCACAGCCAGAAGGACCTACAACTAAAATATACAACTACATACTGGGGCAAAGAAGAAAGAAAGAAAGGAGAAGATTGGCAACAAATTTTAGCTAAGAGTCAGTCGTTAAAAAAATGAAAATCACGTTCAAGAATGTATCTGTGACTCCTGAATCGAGAGCTAGTGCTCTGGTCATCAGTGTCCTGACAACCCAGGCTCCGTCTGAGTTTTATCTTTTCTTTGGTGGTGTGACACCATGAGAGGCCTGGAACTGAGTGTCAGGATAGAAAATAATGAAATTAGGGG
>NW_025803142.1:0-2627 GCF_021613505.1 Equus quagga
CCCCTAATTTCATTATTTTCTATCCTGACACTCAGTTCCAGGCCTCTCATGGTGTCACACCACCAAAGAAAAGATAAAACTCAGACGGAGCCTGGGTTGTCAGGACACTGATGACCAGAGCACTAGCTCTCGATTCAGGAGTCACAGATACATTCTTGAACGTGATTTTCATTTTTTTAACGACTGACTCTTAGCTAAAATTTGTTGCCAATCTTCTCCTTTCTTTCTTTCTTCTTTGCCCCAGTATGTAGTTGTATATTTTAGTTGTAGGTCCTTCTGGCTGTGCTATGTGGGACGCCACCTCACCATAGCTTGATGAGCCAAGCTAGGTCGGTGCCCAGGTTCTGAACCGGTGAAACCCTGGGCCACCAAAGCCGAGTGTGCGAACTTAACCACTTGGCCACGGGGCTGGCTCCAGATCTTGATTTTCCAGCTGTACTTGAACAACTACATTTCCCTTCTGAGTCTCCATATTGCAACCTATTCAACGGGGTAGACACATTCTAAGGTCCCTTGCTGCCGCCTTGTATTCATCATATCTTTCATTTTCTCCATTGTGATGCTTTGACATCGGGGCCCCTGCTGACCCTGGAGGGACCACCCCTCCCAGACTCAGCCATTCCTAAAGGCAAGAATCAGCCTGCCCTTCCAGCCTGCCGGAGCCCACACCCCGACCACCTTCTTTATCAGGTTCCTGCCCTAATCACTGCAGGGCCAGGCACCCGACAACTGCGGACAGCCCCAGAGCCTGTTGAAATTGTTGAGTTTGCCAACCCTAAGCCTGCTTATCCTGCCTCACCCCTTTCTTCCCACAGCACCCAGGAAGAAGTCTCTTGTCCTCAATTCCTCCTCCTCCCTCTGCCTCCTGACCTCTCGGTGCCTCACGTTGTGGCCTCCGTGGTGGTGACGTGCCCCCTTCCTTTGGGAACTGTAACAAACTGTCTTTGCAATGGCAATCGGCTTCTGGTCTGATGGTCTTACAATATCACAAATTTCTATTAATGCACTATATTTTAAAACAACTCCTTTATTTATGAACCCTTTTTTTGCGCTCTCTCCATATCAGGCACTGTGCTCTTTGGAAACAATCACCCACTTCCTCCTCAGAACAGCTCAGTGAGGCAGGTACTATCCTCATCCCCATTTTAGAGAGGGGAAACGAGGCACAGAGTAGTGAAGTAAAATGCCCAAGGACACACAGCTAGTAAGTGGAATCCACACACTTCTGCCCCAGAGTCGATATTAATCTTCTGCTAAGCCACTCTCCATGATTTGGCCACATTCAGACTAATATCAAGGGGAACAGAAACGGAGCTCTCTAAAGTCCGCATCTGGGGGCGTCAGGTTAGCTGGTGACCTCCTGCGTGCAGCACGGGTACCTGAGTTTGGGTGTTTATCCTCCCCTGAACAGGTTGGTCTGGGCTGGGCGATCCAAGTCTCAGGGCAGCTGCTGCAGAACCCGACCTGTCACACCTTCGTCCTGTATGTGTGTCCCTCATCTCATCCCAGGACCAGCATTTCCAATGTGCCCCCCATTTGTATTTCAGAAGGACTCACCCCAGACTGTAGAAGTGGCCAAGGAGACCAAGACCAGAGCGAAGAGCCGCATCTTGGAAGGACAGCAGCTCCTGGGCCTGCAGGACTCAGTGCTGCCAGGAGGGGCTGTGCAGTCAGCCCCAGAGCCCCGCCCCTGCCCCGCCCCTCAGCCCCACCCTCCCAGCCAATAGCCTAATCATGCAGGAGAGCTCTCTGCCTTCCAAAGATGCCTCAGGGCATTTTTTGAACTTCCAGGCCACAGGTCTCAGAGTTTACCCTCTTTTATCTGAGCATCAGGGACTAAACTCTCCAACGAAGATGGCCACATACTGGAGAAACAGCTTGTTACATAACAGTTTATTCCTTCCTGGACTGTCACCTCAGTGCACTGTGAGCTTCCCAAAGCCAGGCACAAGCAGACAGACGCCTTTAGACAAGGAGACACTCGGTCTGGGGTTCCAAGAACAAGCTTGAAAACTTTTAGAGCAGATCCCAGAGCACAGCTGCTGAGCTGGGGAACTGAGGACAAACCTCTTCTTTTCCCCCGGCTTCTATTTCATAGGGCTCTATGCTGTCAGGTTTGGAAGCATCTTAAATTGCATCCAGGCTCCATTCTGATGCCTGAATTACCTTTACGATATTCCTGCCAGGTGACTGAGCTTCCTGTCGCACACCACGCAGGTCAGGGAACTCACTACCTCTAGACACAAGGATCTTCGGGCAGATTGTTCTTACAATAAGAAACTCCATCCCTCCATAGTCCCTGGTTCTATTCATTCCTTCCTTCATCTGTCCATCCATCTTTCCATTTATTCATTATTCTATTTATTCATTCATTCTCCAAACATTTAGCAAATGTCTGGCGCTGTGCTAGGTGTTATAAACACAAAGGTGAATTTTAGACATGTTCCATTTCCTCAAGGAGCTCACTGTGTTGTAGATAAGACACAGGAGTGGGGGTGGGGGTTGGTTTGCAATGCAGTGTGAAAGCACTGAAATACAGGGATGCAAAGTGCTCTCGGTACACATTGGAATGTCATTTATCTGCTGGGGACATGAGCAAGATGCTCGAAGCCTGTTTCATAGAATCA
>NW_025803143.1:0-18438 GCF_021613505.1 Equus quagga
CTGCTGGGGACATGAGCAAGATGCTCGAAGCCTGTTTCATAGAATCATTGAATGTCTAACAATAGTGAATCCGTTAAAGACACTCTGGTACAGCTGGCTAAGGACATACTATGCGTTCACTCAAACTAGTGATGCACACGGCTATTTATTGACAAGGAAAGACAGTCATGATCTATTGTGAAGGGAAGAAACAGATTATAAAATCGTTATGGCTGTTGGGGGCCAGCCCAATGGTGCAGCAATTAAGTTCGTATATTCCGCTTTAGTTGCCTGGGGTTCTCCTGTTCGGATCCCACGTGTGGGCCTACGCACCACTTGTCAAGCCATGCTGTGGCAGGCGTCCCACATAGAAAGTAGAGGAAGATGTGCACGGATGTAAGCTCAGGGTCAATCTTCCTTAGCAAAAAAGAAGGATTGGCAGCAGATGTTAGCTCAGGGCTAATCTTCCTCAAAAAGAAAAAAAAAAATCATTATCCCTGCTTCGGGAAACAGTTTGGCAGTTCCTCAAAGATTCAACGCAGAGTTACCATATTTCCCAGAAATTCCCTTCCTAGGTCTGTACTCAAGTTAGTTGAGAACGCGTCCAGACAAGAACTTGTGCATCAACAGCAGCAGTATTCGTAACAGCCAGAAGGAGACACAACCCAACGTCCATCAACTGATGAACGCACAAAGAAAAGGTGGTCTAACCAGACAATGCAATATTGTCCAGCCATAAAAAGGAATGAAGTATGGATACTTCCTACAACATGGATGTTTTCACTCACTCCAAGGAAGAATCTTGAAAACATTACGCTAACGAAATAATCCAGACACCAAAGACCACATATAGTGTGATTCTATTTATAAGAAATGTCCAGAATAAGCCCCTCCACAGAGACAGAAAGTGCATTAGCATTTCTCGGGGCTGGGCAGGAGAGGAGGAGGAACGACTGCTAATGGCTGTGAGGTTTCCTTGTGGAGGGAGGGCAAGGTTCTGGGAGTAGATAGTGGTGATGGTTACACACCTCTGTGAATACAACAATACCACAGACTTGCACACTTTAGGAAGGTGAATTTCAGGGTTTTTGAATTATATTTCAATAAAATAAATATTTTCTTGAAAATCCAGTCATTTATAATATCCCACTTTAGTAAAAATATATATCTTTATTTACACAGAAAAAAATCTGGAAGGTTATTCATCTAATTAGTGTTATAACAGCCATTTCCTCGCTGTAGGACTGTGAGTGTTTGTACTCATTTGTATTTTCCACTTTTATTCATTCAGACATTTGCTGGACTGTGAGGCCAACACTGTGCTGTACGTCACTTGCAGGATCTCACTTAGTCCTCAAAATAACCCTTCGAGTTGAGAGTATTATCTCCAGGGGATCACATGGTCAGGAACTGGCCCACAGTCACACATCAAGTATGAGGTAGAGCTGAGAATTGCACAAAAGCTGCAAAACATTACAGCCCGTACTCTCAACCACGCTACTGTGGTATCAAAAACTTCTGACAAACCGACTTTCTGGTGCCCTAAGCACATGCTTGGTCCCCCTCTGGATGAACTCATACAGCCTCTCTCTTCTGGGATCTCCTCCACATCTGCCCCTTCAAAGTGCTGTACCATCCTGTTGACCCCTCCTGGGTCCTCAGGCTGCCTGGAAGGTTGGTTGCAAACAGAAATACTGGGGTTCCTGGGAGAGGTAGTGACCAGGTGGTTGAGGCGCTTGCTGATGGCTCACACTTCATGGATCCCTCTCCCAGTGTGGACTTACAACTGAGAAAATGCTGCCCAGCCAGGAACCCATGCCCCACTCCCCCGACATTAACTGGAGTCATGAGGTTCGTTATTACCATTGGAGAGGGGGCAGATGTGAAGCAGGGCTGTCTCCAGGCCAGTGCAGAAAAGAGACAGCTGTGCCTTGCAAACACTCACACTGTTTTCTCAGTGTCATTGGCAAGCCCGTCTTTGCCCAGGGCAGACCACTATTGACATCAGAGAGAACTGGGCCATCAGCAGCCATAAAATATCTGAAAATATTAAAAAGCTCCCTGGTTCTTGGCCATGGCCATAGTTATAGGATATAGCTGAAATGAAGCTTCTGGAGACACAAATACAAAAAGGGATGCTCATTTGCACTAATTCTAGACACTGTGGCAGGCTGGTGAGGAGGGGTCTGTGGTGGGGTGAGGACTTCATGACAGCATTAGAGTCAATCCTCAGACATCTTTGCTTCTGCAAAGACTGACCTGGCCTGTGTTCCTCCCTTTCATCTAGGAATGAAACATGAGTCATAAAGAGCACCCTAATGAAGAGCACCCCATCTCTATCCACATCAGACAAGCTAGGTGGTCCTCACAAGTAGACAAGGCTGCTTCTAGTCACTTAGCACACAATACACACACACACAAAAGCACACTCACTCACACAGGCATACCCTTGTTAAGGCATAACCATCCTGCCCTTTGCTCCAGTCAGTTGGCCATTGCAACCTGGACACACAGCCCTGGCTCAAAGTCTGTGAAGATTGTAAAGTGCTGACTTAGCACAATATAAAAGGCAGGGATGAATTATTATCCCAACCCCAACTGTTCAACTTCATGTGCCCTTGTGACACCAACCAATTCTACAAACAGGGGCAGCCACTCCCAGAGCCTGCTGTGTTTGATTGCAGTCTGGAAGTTCATTCCTGGTTCATGATGACTCTGTAGAAGTGATGGGAGAGGCTGGAGTCTATGAAACCTAAAGCCAGGCCTCGGTTTTGATTAATGTGTATAATCTCCCTGCATCACATTACCTGTAAGCGATAGAGATACAGCTCTTCTTGTATCAGTGGCAGTTGATTGGGATTATCGCTTTCTCTTGGGGAACTCCCTGAGGTTTCTCATGTGGAACTAGATGATCTGAAGAGTAAAATCCTAGGAACTGGCCTTAACTCCTAAGTAGTTGGGCAGGCCTTAGGAGAGCAGACACTTCTGGGGCCTCCAAATTAGCATTCACAACTCCCGTCCTCATCAATTTATGCAGTAGCTATACGGAGAGGACATACTGGAACAAACATTGAACTGCTATGAGCTGCTGTCCTACTGGGCCCTTCACTTGACTTCGTCTGTTAACCATGAAATTAACCAGGCAGAGCCTTCGTGGTGGAGAACAGGGCACTGGGAGCCCAGAGGTCTGGAAACCCCACTGGGTGACATTCGGGGATCCTTTCTTGCAATGGGGTGGTAAGCAGCAGGGTTGGCTATGGGTTGGTGATCTCTCAGGCAAAATCCACCTTTGATCAATATTCTGCGAATGTGGAATTCCATGACACTTTCTACTGCATTCTAGACACATGAAGAGTTTCCGGAGCCTCCGTTGTTCTCTTCATGACATCATGGGTTTGCCATGTAAGCACACCGTCTGTACTATTATTAGCAGTTGTCCTTAAGTGGAGTGGTTCTTTTTACTATAATCTAATCATTCAAAAAGGAAATTTTACATCATTTCCAAAACTGGAAGACCTGCATAAGCTGCTATGACTTAAAGGTAGGTATGGAAAATGTGTCACTGTATATTTAAAAACTAAAATGATATTAAAGTAAAAAGTGAATAAGTAAATACAAGGGGTGAGCCCGGTGCCCTAGTGGTTAGGTTCAGCACACTCTGCTCAGTGCCCTGGGTTCTGATCCCAGGTGCGGACCTACACCACTTGTCAGAGGCCACCCTGTGGTGGTGACCCACATACAAAATAGGGGAAGATTGACACACATTAGCCCCAAGTGAATCTTCCTCAGAAAAAAAAGAAGTGAATAAGGAAATATAAGTAAAACATCTTGAACTGACTTACAAAAGTTTATACTCAAAAATAAGTTACTCAATGGGAAAACTAGACCATTGACAGTCAGTAATATAAGCGCTGGGACAACCTAATCCACCATCATGACCACTAGACAGGTGACCAAGGCATTGGCTCCATCAAGGGTCAATTTTACTAGCGCCATCTTCTTGAGCTTTATGGAATTTCTTCTTTTTGACACTCAGATCATTTCAGAGAAATGGCATGATGTTCCTCCCTCTCAGGGCTCTTGCTGCTCAGCTGTAATTAGATGGTCAGACTCCCTAGGGTAGATCTGGTCCTAGTACTGAGTGAGGGAGAGCACCTGTGGGAAATTTGAGCTGGGGGTGAGTCGTGGAGGGGAGCACTGCCCCAGGGGCGTAAGTGGTCATCCTGCATGGCACTAACCACTGGCAGTCAGGTCATCTACATCAGACAATCACATGGGACTGCCTAGTTTAGCTCCTGCTGAGTAAGAATGTACTGTGAGAGCAGGGTAAACTATGGGAGCAAACGGGCCCAGAATTTCAGGGGCCTATTTCCTGCTTATGTAAAGAACTGGGGGGCTGTTCAGGTCAACAAAGTGGCTGTCCTGCACATGGTCATTCAGGGATCTAACCAGGGGTCAGCAAACTTCTCTGTAAAGGGCCATGTGGTAAATATTTTAGGCCTTACGGGTCATATATGATTTCTGGCAACTTCTCCACTCTACTGTTGTAGTAAAAGTAGTATAGACAATACCTAGGGAAATGAGCATGGCTGTTTTTCAATAAAATTTTAATTTAAAAAGAGATGACAGGCCAGATTTGGCCAAAGGGCCATAGTTTGCTGAACAGAGATCTAGACCATGGCACCTTTGCCATCATTAACTCATGGCTTCTAATGTTGTTATGGGTGTTGCTTCCAGTCAGCTAAAGAAGGGAGGAGCATGAAGAGGTGAACATGGTAGGGGCAGGCATTTGGGGTCAGAGCCGGATGTGGCACTCCTCAATTCTGCTCAGATTACGCTGGAAAGATCTTTGCCACATGGCCAATCTAATGGCAAGGAAGGCTGGGAAATGCGGTCTGGTTGTGCACCAAAGAAAGTAGGACAGACTTGAATAGACAGCTAGCAACTCCTGCCACAAATAATATCCAGTGAATTATGGATTTGATACTAAGGACTTTTTTCTAATACCCACGAAAGCAATTACATAACTGTTATATACATGCTTTTAAGTTTGTTTGCACGCCATGTGAAATGATGTTGCACAACCCTGGGAAGAAGTACCACACTTTGGTAAGCACTGAGCATTTGTATTTCTTTGATTTAAATTCTAAAAGCCTGATTGTAAACCCAGCCCCTGCTTGCTAGGGCTACTCTCTAAAGGTTTCCTTTAGGCTTTTATAAGTAAAGAATGTAAATGGGTGAATTTAAGAGATAAGTAAAAATTTAGAATGAATTATATTCTGGAAAGAGCCCGGCAACTCAAATTGATATTATAGACTTTGTTATAGACATATGGTAAATACAAGCACGTCAAGTAGAGTTTATGTGTTTTCTTACCCTGAGAGTTTATATATTTTAATGCTCCAAATTCTCCGTGACTTCTCCCACTTATACGGGGCATTAACAGAGGAGCAGGATTTGGAGGAGCAGAGAACAGAGAACATTAGCAGTGGTGCAAGGTGGGTTTGGGGGCTTCTTGGGGAGGTCGCTGGAGCTGGAAGTGTGAATAAGGAGCAAAGGCTTGAATGCCAAGCTAAAGAAAGCTGACTTTTACCCTGGACAATGGGGGGTGGGGGGGTCATTGAAAGGCTTTAATCCATCAAATGACAAGATAAAAAGGACATTTCCAAAAGTGGAATCTGGCAGAAGCAGGCAAGCCATTGGAGAGGCCAAGAGGGTCACTCTGAAAAGGAACCTCCCAGATCCTCACTGGAAGGGTGGAAGGTGAGCTCTCTTTTCCCAAGATGGCTAAACTCTCTGTGTGCGAAAGCTTTCGGCCTCTTGGGTTCCCACTGGCCTCAGCAAGAATAATGACACACGCATCTCCAAAGTACTAGACTGCACTGAGTTTGCCAGATCACAGGATCTATCGATGCTGTTCTCAGTTCTCACTTTAGAACATCACAGAAGCCACGGGGAAGTTGTAACCCTCTGAGATCCCCCAAATCATTGTCTGTTCCGTCCTGCTTGTCTTTCTATGGAAGCAGGTGGGGAGCCCATGAGGGGAGGGCACAAGAGTGTGTGTGGGAGGATGAGTCAGTCCACAGTCCCTCATCCCATCACCAGGTTCCAAGGGCTCTTCAAGCTCACGCATGTACAACGTCATTTCAACATCCCAATAAGAATGAACATTAAGACATGCAAATTAAAACCAGATACTCCAACTGCACCTCTCAAATTGTCAACGATTTGGACCATTATTATTTTAGTGGTCGTGCCAAGTATTGAAAAGATATGGAAAAACAGGCACTTTCAGCACTAATGAGAGATAAACTAGTACAGGCTTTCTTGGGGGCCAATTTGGCAAAATCTACCCAAATACAGTCATCCCTGGGTATTTGTGAGGGGATTGGTTCCAGGATCCCATGTG
Source organism: Equus quagga (assembly GCF_021613505.1). Taxonomy (NCBI): domain Eukaryota; kingdom Metazoa; phylum Chordata; class Mammalia; order Perissodactyla; family Equidae; genus Equus; species Equus quagga. The sequence goes on from NW_025803143.1 coordinate 6,389, forward strand.
CATCAAACTCCGTGGACGCTCATGTCACCAACCACAGATCATAAACACAGCACACCATCGGCATTTGATGGAGTCCATGGATGTGGAACCCGCAGATACGGAGGGTCGACTATAGGTAAAAGGGAAGAGTGAAAAGTACTCTCCACTGCCCTAGCTATTGTCTCTCTAGGAATAATTCTGAATGACCCTAGAGAGGCACATGTATCAGATGGTTCACCTCAGTGCTGTTGACAGTAGTGAGAACTATGAAATAACCTAGTGACCAACAACCGTAAACGGTTGAGTGATTTATTAAGTATTCCTAGTGTGGGATGTTATGTAGCTGTCAAATAGATACATATATAATATTCTTTCTAAATGTTCAGTTACAAAGCAGTTTGCCACCTCCTATTAAAGAAGAAAGATCAGAACTTGCATTAGTTTTCACTCTCTCCTCAAATTCATCTGGAAGGACAGTAAAATAGAGTCTTCAAAGGCACAAGCCCACAGGGACAAACAGAATGGAAGCATTTTGGAAGCTGGAAGCTGGACAGAGCAATGACGACTGCTTTCTGAGCAGGGAAAGTAATAGTCAAGGCACAGGGAGGAGGGAGCTCCCAGGCACACGGATTCAAGGTGGAGGCAGCAGAAAACTCCCTGGATTGAGAGCTGCTGGGTACCTGTGGAAGTGGATGCAGGCATCCCTCACCTATGCACACGGCGAGGGCAGCTCTCCCCTCTGAGACCCACCCCCAGGCCACAGTCCCCACAGGTGCTCTGCCTCTGCCAGTCCTGGAACGGGATTGAATCTGGGGAATCTGATCACCTGATCACAGCAGAGCATCGGAAGGGCCTTGGCATGATCAACATACTTGATTTCTGTCCAGAGTTCTGAGTCAAAAAGAAGTTCCCTGAAGTCTCAGGACATTGCTGCAGTGTCAGTGACCCTTGAAGAAGCCGGTGTCTGGTCACCTACCTAGGAGTCATGATGCTGGACTAGGTTGTTTCTGCCCTTATGTTACTAACTGACCATCAATGGTCCACGTTTCCCATTCAGTAGCTTATTTTCAGGAATGCAATTTTGTAAATCAGTTGTTGCATACATTAAAACAAAGCCAAAAAATATACAGTAATTAATAAGACTCAAAGTGTAGAATTCCTTCAGAGAAAAACAAGTGTTGACAATAATACTGAATAGCTGGAAATTCCTTACTCTTCTGAGAAGAGTACAACCACCTTGGAAATCTTTTTGGAGTGTCTGCTATAAAGTTGATATATGTAACCCTTGGGACCAGCAAAGCCACTTGTAAGTACACAGCCAAGAGAAATGCATGCACGTTGTCACTAAAAGACATGTTTTAGAACATTCAAGGGACCTCGATAAATAAAAACCAGAAACTGGAAACCACCCAAGTGCCCAACAACACTAGAATGGATATTCACACTAGTAGTGACTATTCAGCAAGGAGAAAGAACAAACTACGCCCACATACTGTATGGAGGAGCGTCATAACATGATGTTGAGAGAAAGAAGGTGGATGAAAGAGTACGTGATTCTATTTCTGTGAAGTACAGCACCCAGAAAACGAAAATGTGGCTACAGGTCAGGATCGCGGCTACCTTTGTGGGTGATGGGGCAGGAAGAGGGATGGTGAACAGGGCCTGAAGCAGAACTCAGGATGGCTTCTGGGTCTTGATCTGTGTACTGGTACACAGCCAGGATCACTTAGTGAAAATTCATCTGGACAATGTAGCTATATGTAAATATATGTAATTTACATACACATACATGCTTTTGTGTGTGTATTATTTTAAAAACTCAAAGATTTGTACCATGTCTTAAGAAGTTATCTAACAGAGGAGACTAGATTATTATAGATAAAATTATCAAGGACTATGTAAATTATGGAACTAGAATAGAAAGCAGATAGTCAAATGTGCAATTATTTTAATCAGGACTTTATAGCACGGGATACATAAATCCTACTTAAATTTACCTAAAGCATATATTGAGTACGTTGCTTCTTGTATATGAAAAGTCTAGGAGGTCAATAGAGCTTCAAATGTAATTACATAAGAGGGCCAATATAGATAGATGATGCATAGATGGATACATACATACATAGTGCTTAGATGATGGATACATTGATGGATCGATGGACAGATAAGACAGATGATGGATGGAGGGATGGAGGGATGGACAGACAGACAGCTAGACTGGTAGATAAATTCATCTTTTATCAATCATTCCCCTATAAACAAAGAATTCTGTTTCTTTCACGTCAAGGTTTAAAAGCTGTTCCTCTTCGCCTCCAGGGTAAGTCCATATCCTTGCCAAACTGGCCACACTGTCAGCTGGGCTTGCCCCTCAGCACTGTTGCACACTCACGGTCATGCTGCCACCACACCTCTCCTGGCCTTATTAGTCTGCTATCCAGTATTTCAGTCTCAACTTCAGCCCCAATCCATCCGCAGAGAACAACAGTGTCTTTGCTAAGGAATTCTCTTGTATTGTGACACAATCAAGTGACCAGCTAGGTTTTTCTCTCCGCATCCCCCATGCCCTGGGACTAACATGAGGCACACCCTTAACACATACTTTCAGCAGAGCACAAGGGCCATGACCCAGTGGGTCTGTCTGAGCTGGGGGAAGGGAGGCTCACCCTGTAGATGTGTTACCTGGGGTGCGCCAGGCAGGGCAGCTTCCCAGGTGCAGGGCCTCAGCCCGCCTCCGTCCCTCCCCACCTCTGCCCAGGGGAAGCCCTGACTTGCAGCCAGGGCTACAGGCTCAGAGGGAGGCAAATTGGACCTCGGGGTGGGGCAGGCAAATTAGGAAAGAGAAAGACTGCTGGCCCAACCTCTGTTCTGCCTGTGAGTCTAGTCATTTCAGTCAGAATTTTCAGGTGATGGATTGTATGTTTCCCTTTTCCAGATGTTACAGGGAAAAGGGACAATGATGAATGGTACCATTAGTTTGTAATTTAACTCTTTTGTATGTTTTCTTTTCCTTCCATGTTCTGCAGTTCACATCGTCACCCCAGGAGCCTCAGATGGAGGTGAGTTTTTGTTCCCGTTTTGTAATGCTGCCCTCTGCTTGACCTCAGGAAAATCACAGGCAAACACTGATTTGGGTCATCTCCAAAGTTTTGTTTTGGTTTGATTTAGTGATTCAGGCCCAAGATTGTTTGGAAAAAAGAAAGAAAGAAAGAATTTTGTATAAAAAAGTAAACTATTTAATTTATTATATAAAAGTAATGAAATATTTATGTTTTACAATGATGGAAATGCAGAGTTGACTGTGAAATACATGTACCTGAGTTGCTGAGGAGGATGAAATGATGTGACCATAAAGGGAGGGGAATGTATAGACACAAGGAGACAATTTTAAAAGGTCACGGAGTACGACCTGGTCCATCTTATGCAATTTCAATGCCAGAAATAATTTTTAAAAGTAAAATTACAAATTCCGAATGTTGCTCATCAAATTATGCTCATAATTGTCCTGGAGCAGCTGGTGGCTAAAGAGATTATGATGGATCCACAGAAGGCAGATATGAAAGCTGATTTTTGGAAAATCCTCTAGCATCGTGGAAAATGCTTATGCCACAGTGTTGATACTCAACAGTTCTTAATCAGGGTGGGCATTGAAAGCCTAAAAACTGAAAATATGGATTTCCAGGTCCCATCCCAGAAGATTCTGCTTCGGTTGCACTGGGGAGGGGCCTGGGCATTGGAATTTAGGAAATTCCTCCAAGTGAGTCTCCTCTTACAGCCCACAGAAAACCCTGAATTCAATGAGAAAAAGCAGGATGCCAAGTGGCATTGATATTTCAACTTTAACTCAATAAAACATCTGACTGCATGTGGACGGGAACAAGGATGGAAGAGGGCCCTGTATCTAGAGGACTTAGAAACATGCTCCCTCTTGTAAGACACCTATTCAATTTAGACCCTTATTTGAAGATGCTGGGACTATGAAAAGGACGTAAATAATACGTGTCGTGTCATTTAATATGATGGCAATTTTTTAAGTGAGTTGAGTGGTGTTTTCTAGCTGTTAGTTTTTCCAAATACCAACGTAGACCTTAGCCTTCTGCAGCTGCAGAGGAAGCTGAAGTCCCAGCTTGCCTGCACTTGGTCTGCTCTCTCTTCCTAGAGCCTTACAGTGCCCCCAGCATCCCTGATCCACCCTTCCCACAGCCACCTACACCAGAGACAATCAACAGCTTTGGACCATCTGCTGAGGGAGGCAGGCTGCTCGGCAGGAAGAGTCCTGCCCTGCAGAAACGAGAGTCTCAAGGTAGGGTTTGGACTTGCTGCTAACTCACTGAGTGGTGCTGGGTGACTCCCTTCACCATTCCACAGATTACTGTAAAATGAGAGGTCAGGGGTCCAAGCTTAAATACCTTGAGGGATCAGGTAATATCAGTGAGTGAAACAGTCCAGGAGAAAGACAAAAGGGAATAGTAAGGACTGTCGAAAATTGAGAGCTCATTCCTTTGTAAACGGGCAGCCAATACTCAGTTCCTGTAGATCAGTTATCACTGAGAACAGTCGTGCAGGATGTGCACTGCATGAGGGCACTACTTCATGGGAGGTGTGGTTCACATCATAGATGTTGACATTTATCAATGGCAGTTTCCTGGAAGATGTCTGCAGAGGATTTGGAGGGAAGGGTACCCTATAACTGCACAAAGGAGCTGTATGGGCTGTCAGAAACCCTGGTTAACATCCATGAATGCAACTCCAATGTTGCCAGATTTTTTATTCTTGAGAAGCTGGAAATATGGCTGTTAACGTGAAATTTCCCTAATTTAAATTTAGCTGGAAATTAATTCCAAAGCATTTTTGACACTATGTGGGATAAACAGAACACTCCTGGGGGGGAGATTCAGCCTATGATTGGCGATCTCTGACCCAGATGACTCTAAATTACTGACGTCCCGGAAACCCTCCTCCTCTGTGCTCCTCATGTTAATCTTGTGAGAATCACAAAAGAAAAATAATTACCCTCGTAAATTCTATCGACGTAACATGAATGGTATGGAGGTAACGGGGATGATATGGATATAATAGGGATGTTGTAGATATAAGATGGATCAAATCGATATAATAGGGATTATATGGATACAATGGGGATTATATATTAAAATGGGAATTATATGGATATAATACGGATTATTTGATAATATGGATTATATGGATATAATATGGATCAAATGGATATAATATGGCTGATATGGATATAATGGGGATGATTTTGAGATAATAGGGATTATATGTATAGAAAAGTAAAGGTGTATCATTTGGATGAGGGTACATACAATAAATTCATTTCCTCAATCAGATCACCCTCCTCCACACCTTGCCCCAGGCCGTGAACTAGGGCCAGGTCTCAGCATGGCCCGAACAAAGAAATATAGTCCCTCCTTTGGGACGAAATGGTTTTCTCACTGAATCAACAGCGTGATGCGGATAATGTGTCCTGGTAGGAGCTGAGAAAAACACATGTGGGAGTGGATCCTCATGGAGGCGGACGTGAGGCATGAGGAAGAAGATAAGACTGTCTAGGAGAGAACTGATAAATACAGTAGCACATTCTCATGACTCAGAGTTTGCTGTCCTGAAAGAATGCCTTGGCTGGTCTAATAATCCTGTAGGAAAGGCTCCTTGAAACTTAGATACGATAACAGCTTACAGTGAGGTGGACATGCCAGAATTGTCATGGAAGAGTACTGATGAAGAGAGCAGAAGGTTCGGGGATGTGGGTCTGTCAGCATAAACTTATTTCCTAGAAGGAGGGAGCCCATCCCCTGATAATGTTTATCAGGAGTGCCCAGGAGCTCTCTTCACTAGGGCAGAAAGGAATGCACTGGCGCAGAGGGCACCAGCATCTTTGAGAAGCCCGAGGGCGACAGTTCTTCTTAGGTCAGGGCTGACGGTAGGCATTGCTACCACGAAAACAGGCCTCATTCAGGTTCAGAAAATGTGAATGACTCTGGAATGGCAGAGACCAGGTAGTGCTAGTTAAGCCTGAGTGATCAGGTAGAAATAATTACCTTAATGGGCAGCAAAGACAGAGCGGCAACCAGGGTGTCTTGCCCACAGAGATCTATAACAGTGGTTAATGGACCATGGTATTCATAGAACTAAGCTAGGGTAGACGGACAATTTGAATGTTATTTAACTTTTAAAAAAAGAAAATGTCAAGAACTGGTGAGCAGAAGTTTTATGTCAGCCATAACTATGGAAAACCAGAATCTCTTCCCATATATTTCTAAACCATTTCTCAAAACTAAGGAGATCATCAATTAAAGGATGCTGGGTCCCCTGAAGGATGAACTACGCAATGCCACTACCAATATATACAACAAACACTCTCTGATTCCTTCCCTAAAGGGATTTGTAGCCACGACCCATATCATACTGTGAAGTTCCAGATGCGTGGTCACTTGGTGCCCATGGTCTGACATTTCTGTTTTACCAGGACCCAGGAACATACCAGGAGATGCTTCTGACAGGGCATGTAATGCTCTGCTGCAGTTGGCATGGCCTTCCTCCATAACTTCAGGGACTTCTACCATGATTCTCCCACTGGATCTTGCCATAAGCTCCACACTGTATCTTACCTTGCCCCTGACATCTCGACCATCATAGGGCCTGGCAGATCCTATCACTCAGACAGCGGGACTGATTGCTCCACAGTGCCATTCCTCTTCAGACCACATTCAACTCTGGCAGCCTTTCACGTCACTTGTTATTTGGGCCTTGATTGTCACTTGGGTTCCTATAGGACCCAAGAAGGCCTTGCTTCCTGCTTTTGGACAAGAATTGCAAGATGCATAAATTTGTCTGTTCCTTTAGATGGGAGGTCGTGGTATACGCCTAATTACAGGATTCCTAAAACCTTCCCTTGAAGTATCTACTCCCTGAATTTCTACAGGATATTTCTCCTACCCTCTGGAGCACAAGACATCCAGAATGCTAGCCGCCTCTTCCTCATCGTGTCCACTCAGCATGAAGTTATATATGTAATGGGTGAATGTGATGTCCTGTGGGACACCTGGAAATCTAGATGTCTTTAGACTATATGATGACAGAGAGTGGGAATCTTAAGCCTGTAAATGGATATTATTCACCCCATGTGAATGTGAATAGTTTCTGATGTTCTATTTTAATTGGAATGGAAAGACCATGCTTGCCAAATCAATGGCTGAAGATCTTGTACCTGAGGGCTTATTAGTTGACTCAAGCAAGGATACCCCACCCAGCACAATAACCATGATCAGGGATACTACTTGATTGAGTCTGTGGCAGTCTATAGTCATTCTCTAGGATCCATTAAGTTTCAGCATGTACCGGATTGGGGAATTAAATGATGACGTGAAAGAACCACCATCCCTGCATCTTTTAGGTGCTCAGTGGGGGCACTAAGCTCTGCCACACCCCTCCCCTACAATACAATATTGTTTTCTTGCCTACTATCTTGGCCATTGGGTGGGCGTGATGTGGGCTCAGCGAGCAGAGGAGTCCAAAGAAAGATTTCTTGGACTCTCAAGGTCTGACAGTAGTGTTCTTTGATTTAGATAATAGTGTGGAATAGCATGGGGACAGGACCCATGGGCAGGAGGAGCTACTGCCAGCATGGGGACAGCACCCATAGGCAGGAAGAGCTGCTGCCAGCATGGGGACAGGACCCATGGGCAGGACGAGCTGCTGCCGGCATGGGGACAGGACCCATGGGCAGGAAGAGCTGCTGCCGGCATGGGGACAGGACACTTGGGGAGGAAGAGCTGCTGCAAACATGGATTGTGAGTAGGGATAAATTTAAGGCACAGATATGTGAGTTATCTCTTTACAAGACAAAGGAAAGAATATGTAAGAAAAGTTGTTAAAATGGTATCAGTCCAGGTGGGGCCTGACTATGGGGTGGTCCTATAACTCTTAGATAAGAATCCAACCGGATTAAGTAAATGGCTAAAGCCACCACCTTAAATATTATTTTTAGCTAAAGACAAAGGAGGATGTTGGGGGAGGAGGGAAAGTGGATCCCGGGAGATTACCATGCAAGTACAGTAAACAAGATACAGATTGAAGTCCTTGCCTTAGGCATTGATTAAGAGTTTCTAGAGATCAGGTCATCCCCCGTTCTTCCTGGTACAGAAAGAGAGAAATTAAGACATTCCCAGAAAAACAAAATCTAAGACAGGTTTTCACTAGTATATGTGCACTACAAGAAATGCTAAAAGGAGTCCTTCTGGCTGGAATGAAATAGACAGTAACCTAAACCCAAAGGAAGAAATAAAAAACACTAGTAAATGTAACCACATAGATAAATTTAAGAGTCAGTACTAATGTACTTATGGTTTGTAAAGCCTCTTTTCATATGACTTAAAATAAAGTAATAATTATAACTGATATTAATGGACACAAAATGTAAAATGATGCAATTTTTCACAAAAATGAAATAAAGGGAGGTAGAGCTATAGAGGAGCAAAGATTTCAGATGCTATTGCAACTGGGTTGATATGAAAACAAACTAGAATGCTGTAAATTGAGATATTAAGTTAATCCCCAAAGGAGTCAGTAAAAACTAATTGGAAAATATGCAGGCATAACTCATTTTATTGTGCTGCATTGTCTTGCACTTTGTAGATGTTGCCTTTTTTGCAAATTGAAAGTTTGTGCAACCCTGCATCGAGCAAGTCTGTTGGCACCATTTTTCCAACTGCATTTGTTTACTTTATGCCTCACTGTCACATTTTGGTACTTCTTGCAATATTTCACAATTTTCCTTACTATTCTATTTGTTATTGTGATCTGTGACTAGTGATATTTGATGTCACTACTATAATTGTTTGGGGGTGCCTTGAATAGCTCCCAGATAAGATGGTGAGTTTAACCATTAAATGAGTGTTCTGATTGCTCCACGGACCAGCTGTTCCCATATCTGTCTGCTTCTCCTTGGCTTCCCACTTCCCTGAGACACAACAATATGGAAATAAGGCCAATTGATAACCCTGCAATGACCTCTAAGTGTCCAAGTGAAAAAAAAAGAGTCTCCCATCTCTCACTTTAACTCAAAAGCTACAAATGATTAAGCTTAGTGAGGAAGGCATGTCAAAAACTGAGATAGGCTGAAAGTTAGGCCTCTTGCACCAAATAGTTAGCCAAGCAGAGAATGCAAAGGAAAAGTTCTTGGAGGAAATGAAAAGTGCTACTCAAGTGAACCCATGAACGACAAGAAAGTGAAGCACCCTTACTGCTAATATGGAGAAAGTTTTAGTGGTCTGGATAGAAGGTCAATCCACCCACAACATTCCCTTAAGCCAAAGCCTAATCCAGAACAAGACCCTAGCTTTCTTCAATCCTATGAAGGCTGAGAGAGGTGAGGAAGCTGCAAAAGAAAAACTTGAAGCTAGCAGAGGTTGGTTCATCAGGTGTAAGGAAAGAAGCCATCGCTATAACAGAAAAGTGCAAGGGGAAGCAGCAAACACTGATGTAGAAGCTGCAGCAAGCTGTCCAGAAGACGTAACTAAAATAATTAATGAAAGTGGCTACACTAAACAACAGATTTTCAATGTAGATGAAACAACTTTATATTGGAAGAAGGTGCCACCTAGGACTTTCATAGTTAGAGAGGAGAAGTCAGTGTCTGGCTTCAAAGCGTCAAAAGACAGGCTGACCCTCTAGTTAGGGGCTCATGACACTGCTGACTTTACAATCAAGCCAGTGTTCATTTACCATTCCAAAAAGCCCAGGGCCCTTAAGAATTATGCTAAATCTCCTTTGTCTGTGCTCTCTAAATATAATAACAAAGACTGGATGAAAGCACATCTGTTTTCAATGTGGTTTACTGAATATTTTAAGCTACTGCTTAGAAAAAAAGATTGCTTTCAAAATATTGCTTTCTGTGGACAATGCACCTGGTCACCCGAGAGCTGTCATGGACATGTACAATGAGATTGAGGTTGTTTTCTGGACTGATAACACAACACCCATTCTGCGGCCAATGAATCAAGGAGTAATTTTGCCTTTCAAGTCTTATTAGTTAATAAAGACATTTCGTAAGGCTATTGCTGCCATACACAGTGATTCCTCGGATGGATCTCAGCAAAGTAAATTGAAAATCTGCTGGAAAGGATTCACCATTCTAGATGTCATTTAAAAACATTCATGATTCATGGGAAGAGATCAAAATGCCATGGAAAGAGTTTGGGAGAATTTGATTCCAAACCTCATGGATTACTTTAAGGGGTTCAAGACAGTGGAGGAAGTAACTGCAGAAGAGGTGGAAACAGCAAGGGAACTAGAATTAGAAGGGGAGCCTGAAGAAGTGGCTCAACTGCCGCAATCTCATAAGAAAACTTTGATGGATCGGGAGAAGCTTCTTATGAACAAGCAGAGAAAGTGGTTTCTTGAGCTGGAATCTGCTCTTGGTGAAGATGCTATGAATATTGTTTAAATGACAACCAGAGATTTAGAGTATTACATCAATTTAGTTAATATAGCAGCACAGAGTTTGACAGGATTGCCTCCAATTTTGAAAGGAGTCCTATTGTGAGTAAAATGCGATCATTGCATGCTGCAGAGAAATAGTGCGAAAGGAAGAGTCAATTGATGAGGCAAACTTCACTGTTGCTTTATTTTAAGAAACGGCCACAGTCACCCCAACCTTCAGCAACCCCACCCTGATCAACATTGAAGCAAGACCCACCACCAGCAAAAAAAGATGACTCCCTCAAGGCTCAGATGATGGGAAGCATCTTTTAGCAATAAAGAATTTTTTAATTAAGGTATGTACAATGTTTTTCTAGACTTCATGTTGTTGCGTACTTACTAGAGAAGAGTATAATATAAGCATAACTTTTATATGCACTGGGAAAAGAAAAAATTTGTGTGACTGGCTTTATTGTGATATTCGCTTTATTATACTTATCTGGACCGAAACCCACAATATCTCTGAGGTATGCCTGTATAGTAAAAGAAATAAGAAGGGGAATAAAATGGTATCCTAAACATATTTCACATGAGAGGATGTATAATGGAATAATTGAGCATCAAAAAGATTCAAGACATGTAGAAGATAAGTAGCAAAATGGCAGAAGTCTATCCATCCTTATAAGATATTATACTAAATATAAATATAAAATACATTACATTAAATATATATAAACAAATATTACATCATATAAAATGTTAAATTCTGCAATTAAAATACAAAGATGAGTAGAGTAGACAAAAATACGCGATGCCACTGCACACTATCTATAAGAGACTCACTTTATAACCAGAGATGCAAATAGATTGAAAGTGAAAGCACAGAACAAGATGTTCTGTGCAAACAGTTACCAAAAGGGATCTGGAATTGCTATACAAATATCAGACAAAATACAGCTTAAGACAGAAAGTGTTACAATAGACTGAGAAGGAGATTATCTAATGATAAAAGGGTCAACTCACCAGGAACATAAAACAATTATAAACATTCATACACCTATCAACAGAGTCTCACAATATATGAAGCAGAAACTCACAGGACTAAGGGCAGAAATAGACAGTTCCAAAATAATAGTGGGAGACTTCAATATACCACTTTCAATGCAGCAGGGAACGCCTAGACAGAAGATTGGCAAGGAAATAAAAGACTTGAAAAACACTATAAGCCAACTAGACCAAGCGGACATATACAGCACACTCTATACAACAAAAACAGAAGACACATTCTTCTCAAGTGTACATGGGACATTCTCCAAGGTATCCCATATGCTGGGATACAGAACAAGTCTTAAAAAAATCCAAAAAGTGTGAAAGCATACAAAGTATCTTCTCCTACTATAATAAATGAAAGTAGAAATCAATAACAAAAGGAAATTCAGAAAGTTGAGAAATAGGTGAAGTCTAAACATGAAGCTCTTAAACAACCAGTAGGTCAAAGAAGAAATCACAAGAGAAGTGAGAAATACTTTGAGATGATGAAACCAAACACAACATGCCACAACTTATTGGATGCACTGAAAGCCAGGCTCAGAGGGAGATTTATGCCTGTAAATGCACACATAGAAAAGAAG
>NW_025803144.1:0-1092 GCF_021613505.1 Equus quagga
CAGTCTCAGCCCCTCTGGAAGACCCTGCTCAGAGCCGCCAGAAGAATACTCCTCAAGCTGATGGTGTCACTCTCCCATACTCTAACAGTTCATTGCTGCTCATTTACCCAATAAATAAAGCCCAAACCCTTAGCCTGGCATTTGAGGCCATGCCAGAGATGAACCTTTATCACCCCAGGATTATTTTCCACTCCCCATAGACTCCCTCTGCCTCACATGGGCCATCACTCTTCCTCAGGCAGGCCTTGCCTTTTGTTGTCTCAGAGCCTCGCCTCGGCATAATCCCTTCTCTAGTCTATACCTTTATAACCCATCTTCCATCTTCCCTTGCTCAGTCCTCCTCTACTGCAAGTCCCAACTCTAAGGTCACCACCTCCAGGATGCCACCCAATCATAAGCCCTCGCTCCCTCTTCTAACTCCTGCAGGACCTTACTGGTCCCTCTCTCAGGACACTGACCGCTTTCTCCCCAGCAGTAGGGTCGAGCGTGTATGTGGCTCATTCTCCCCACAAGGCTCAGAGCTTCTGAGAAGAGGGGCCGCCTCTTGTCCATCCTCCCATCCAGCACGCAGCTCAGCGCCAGGATCCTCGTGGATAACTGTCTCCAGGGCTCCTGAGAGTGCAACCCAATGTCTGCTTCACTCCCAGCAGCTCTCCTTCTTGCAGTTCCTTCTCACTTGATGCCGTTTTACCTCCATGTCCAATTTGTTCCTTAAGACAGTCCTGGGAGTTAGGAAGGACAGTTGACCTCCTCTCCCTTTTACATAAGAAGAGACAGAGGCCTAGAGAGTTGAGGTGACTCATTCAAGGTCACAAGCTGAAAGTGGCAAGACTCCCAGAATCCAGGTCAAGCCTTTCACCGCTGACGTGTCCTCATTTCCTCTCACTGTCCAGCAGGGTACCCATCCTCGCCGCCTGTGGTGGACACCGCGCAGGGCAAGGTCCTGGGGAAGCACGTCAGCCTGGAAGGATTTGCACAGCCCGTGGCCGTTTTCCTGGGGGTCCCTTTTGCCAAGCCCCCCCTGGGATCCCTGAGGTTTGCTCCGCCGCAGCCTGCAGATCCATGGCCCTTCGTGAAGAACACCACCTCCTA
>NW_025803145.1:0-1092 GCF_021613505.1 Equus quagga
TAGGAGGTGGTGTTCTTCACGAAGGGCCATGGATCTGCAGGCTGCGGCGGAGCAAACCTCAGGGATCCCAGGGGGGGCTTGGCAAAAGGGACCCCCAGGAAAACGGCCACGGGCTGTGCAAATCCTTCCAGGCTGACGTGCTTCCCCAGGACCTTGCCCTGCGCGGTGTCCACCACAGGCGGCGAGGATGGGTACCCTGCTGGACAGTGAGAGGAAATGAGGACACGTCAGCGGTGAAAGGCTTGACCTGGATTCTGGGAGTCTTGCCACTTTCAGCTTGTGACCTTGAATGAGTCACCTCAACTCTCTAGGCCTCTGTCTCTTCTTATGTAAAAGGGAGAGGAGGTCAACTGTCCTTCCTAACTCCCAGGACTGTCTTAAGGAACAAATTGGACATGGAGGTAAAACGGCATCAAGTGAGAAGGAACTGCAAGAAGGAGAGCTGCTGGGAGTGAAGCAGACATTGGGTTGCACTCTCAGGAGCCCTGGAGACAGTTATCCACGAGGATCCTGGCGCTGAGCTGCGTGCTGGATGGGAGGATGGACAAGAGGCGGCCCCTCTTCTCAGAAGCTCTGAGCCTTGTGGGGAGAATGAGCCACATACACGCTCGACCCTACTGCTGGGGAGAAAGCGGTCAGTGTCCTGAGAGAGGGACCAGTAAGGTCCTGCAGGAGTTAGAAGAGGGAGCGAGGGCTTATGATTGGGTGGCATCCTGGAGGTGGTGACCTTAGAGTTGGGACTTGCAGTAGAGGAGGACTGAGCAAGGGAAGATGGAAGATGGGTTATAAAGGTATAGACTAGAGAAGGGATTATGCCGAGGCGAGGCTCTGAGACAACAAAAGGCAAGGCCTGCCTGAGGAAGAGTGATGGCCCATGTGAGGCAGAGGGAGTCTATGGGGAGTGGAAAATAATCCTGGGGTGATAAAGGTTCATCTCTGGCATGGCCTCAAATGCCAGGCTAAGGGTTTGGGCTTTATTTATTGGGTAAATGAGCAGCAATGAACTGTTAGAGTATGGGAGAGTGACACCATCAGCTTGAGGAGTATTCTTCTGGCGGCTCTGAGCAGGGTCTTCCAGAGGGGCTGAGACTG
>NW_025803146.1:0-1047 GCF_021613505.1 Equus quagga
GACCCTGCTCAGAGCCGCCAGAAGAATCCTCTTCAAGCTGATGGTGTCACTCTCCTGTATTCCAGAGCTGTGCACTGCTGCTCATTTAACCACAATAAAGCCCAAATCCTTAGCTTGGCATTCGAGGCCCTACCAGACATGAGCCTCGCTCATCCCAGGATTATTTTCCGCTCCCATAGACTCCCTCTGGCTCACATGGGCCATCACTTTTCCTCAGGCAGCCCTTGCCTTTTGCTGTCTCAGAGCCTCGCCTCGGCACATTCTCTTCTCTGCTCTATACCTTTATACCCCTCTTTCATCTTCCATTGCTCTGTCCCCCACTGCTCAAGTCCCAACTCTAAGGTCACCGCCTGCACAATGCCACCAATCAGAAGGCCTCGCTCCCTCTTCTAACTCCTGTAGGACCTTATTGGTTCCTCTTTCAGGACACTGACCACTTTCTTCCCAGCAGTAGCTCTCTCCACAAGGTTCAGAGCTTCTGAGAAGATGGACAGCCTCTCATCCATCCTCCCATCCAGCACGTAACTCAGCGCCAGGATCCTAGTGGATAACTGTCTCCAGGGCTCCTGAGAGCGCAACCCCAATGTCTGCTTCACTCCCAGCAGCTTTCCTTCTTGCATTTCCTTCTCATTTGATGCCGTTTTACTTCCGTGTCCACTTTGCTCCTTAAGACAGCCCTGGGAGTTAGGAGGCACAGTTAACCTCCCCTCCCTTTTACATAAGAAGAAACTGAGGCCTAGAGAGTTGAGGTGACTCATTCAAGGTCACATGCTGAGAGTGGCAAGACTCCCAGAATCCAGGTCAAGGCTTTCACCGCTGACGTGTCCTCATTTCCTCTCACTGTCCAGCAGGGTACCCATCCTCGCCGCCTGTGGTGGACACCGCGCAGGGCAAGGTCCTGGGGAAGCACGTCAGCCTGGACGGATTTGCACAGCCCGTGGCTGTTTTCCTGGGGGTCCCTTTTGCCAAACCCCCCCTGGGATCCCTGAGGTTTGCTCCACCGCAGCCTGCAGATCCATGGCCCTTCGTGAAGAACACCACCTCCTA
>NW_025803147.1:0-1468 GCF_021613505.1 Equus quagga
CTTACCTTTCCTTACCTGTACTCCCGCACTTTTCAGTAATAAGTATGCATTACACTTACAATCAAGAAATAAAAACAGTGAAAATTATTTTTAAAGGAAAGAAGAAAGGGGAGAAGAGGAAAAAGGAAAGAAAAGAAGAGAAGGCAAGAGGTGGGAACCTGGAGATTCCGAGAAATGCCTTGCTGAGAAGAATGAAGTCTAACTGGATGCATGGAGGCATTCGTGTCTCCGAGGTGCAGCTGCAAGTCCTCTTTGCCCGGCTTGTCCAGAGTGACTAGGACACACGACCCACTCTTCTGCTTGTGACTGAGCAGCTAGACACACCTGGGAGTTGAGAACTTGCCTGCTCAACACCCCAGGCCCTCCCCACCCACACACTGCCTGGCTTACTCCACTTGCCAACTATAGCAAAGTTCAAGACAGAAGAATAAACAGAACTGCTACCTCTGGTCCCTCCCATGTGAGCAAATTTTAATTTTTTTCCAAAAAGTTATCATATTCTAACACATTACATAGCTCATTTATTAATTTGCATGTTTTTTATTGGCTGTTTCCCCTGTTTAAATCTAAGCTACGTGAAGGCAGGATCTTGGTTGTGTTCACTAACAGATCTCAGGACCTAGAGCATGCCTGGCACACAGTAGATGCTCAATAACCATGTGTTGAATAGAGGGCTCTAGAATGCCGTGAGAGTTCTGGAATGTCTCTAAGGATCTACAATATCTTGAGGATTCCAGAACAAAGTATGAGCCACTCGGAGGATGGCCTTGGCTCCTTCCTGCGTCACTTTGAGGCACACACCCACTGAAAGATGCCAAAGCCCCCGGCTTACATGGGCGGGTAGGAGGTGGTGTTCTTCACGAAGGGCCATGGGTCTGCAGGCTGCGGCGGAGCAAACCTCAGGGATCCCAGGGGGGGCTTGGCAAAAGGGACCCCCAGGAAAACGGCCGCGGGCTGTGCAAATCCCTCCAGGCTGACGTGCTTCCCCAGGACCTTGCCCTGCACGGTGTCCACCACAGGCGGCGAGGATGGGTGCCCTGTGGGACAGCGAGAGGAAATGAGCACATGTCAGCAGTGAAAGGTTTGACCTGAATTTCATGTGGGTCTTACCGTTCTCAGCATGTGACCTTGAATGAGTCACCTCAGCTCTCTAGGCCTCAGTTTCTTCTTATGTAAAAGGGAGAGGAGGTCAACTGTCCTTCCTAACTCCCAGGGCTGTCTTAAGGAGCAAATTGGACACGGAGGTACAACGGCATCAAGTGAGAAGGAAATGCAAGGAGGAGAGCTGCTGGGAGTGAAGCAGACATTGGGTTGCGCTCTCAGGAGCCCTGGAGACAGTTACCCACGAGGATCCTGGCGCTGAGCTGCGTGCTGGATGGGAGGATGGACAAGAGGCGGCCCCTCTTCTCAGAAGCTCTGAGCCTTGTGGGGAGAATGAGCCACATACACGCTCGACCCTACTGCTGGG
>NW_025803148.1:0-1047 GCF_021613505.1 Equus quagga
TAGGAGGTGGTGTTCTTCACGAAGGGCCATGGATCTGCAGGCTGCGGTGGAGCAAACCTCAGGGATCCCAGGGGGGGTTTGGCAAAAGGGACCCCCAGGAAAACAGCCACGGGCTGTGCAAATCCGTCCAGGCTGACGTGCTTCCCCAGGACCTTGCCCTGCGCGGTGTCCACCACAGGCGGCGAGGATGGGTACCCTGCTGGACAGTGAGAGGAAATGAGGACACGTCAGCGGTGAAAGCCTTGACCTGGATTCTGGGAGTCTTGCCACTCTCAGCATGTGACCTTGAATGAGTCACCTCAACTCTCTAGGCCTCAGTTTCTTCTTATGTAAAAGGGAGGGGAGGTTAACTGTGCCTCCTAACTCCCAGGGCTGTCTTAAGGAGCAAAGTGGACACGGAAGTAAAACGGCATCAAATGAGAAGGAAATGCAAGAAGGAAAGCTGCTGGGAGTGAAGCAGACATTGGGGTTGCGCTCTCAGGAGCCCTGGAGACAGTTATCCACTAGGATCCTGGCGCTGAGTTACGTGCTGGATGGGAGGATGGATGAGAGGCTGTCCATCTTCTCAGAAGCTCTGAACCTTGTGGAGAGAGCTACTGCTGGGAAGAAAGTGGTCAGTGTCCTGAAAGAGGAACCAATAAGGTCCTACAGGAGTTAGAAGAGGGAGCGAGGCCTTCTGATTGGTGGCATTGTGCAGGCGGTGACCTTAGAGTTGGGACTTGAGCAGTGGGGGACAGAGCAATGGAAGATGAAAGAGGGGTATAAAGGTATAGAGCAGAGAAGAGAATGTGCCGAGGCGAGGCTCTGAGACAGCAAAAGGCAAGGGCTGCCTGAGGAAAAGTGATGGCCCATGTGAGCCAGAGGGAGTCTATGGGAGCGGAAAATAATCCTGGGATGAGCGAGGCTCATGTCTGGTAGGGCCTCGAATGCCAAGCTAAGGATTTGGGCTTTATTGTGGTTAAATGAGCAGCAGTGCACAGCTCTGGAATACAGGAGAGTGACACCATCAGCTTGAAGAGGATTCTTCTGGCGGCTCTGAGCAGGGTC
>NW_025803149.1:0-5150 GCF_021613505.1 Equus quagga
TGATTCTATGAAACAGGCTTCGAGCATCTTGCTCATGTCCCCAGCAGGTAAATGACATTCCAATGTGCACCGAGAGCACTTTGCATCTCTGTATTTCAGTGCTTTCACATTGCATTGCAAACCAACCCCCACTTCCATCCCATATGTCTTATCTACAACATAGTGAGTTCCTTGAGTAGATAGAACCAGTCTCAAATTCACCTTTGTGTTTAGAACACCTAGCACAGCACCAGACATTCGCTAAATGTTTGGAAAATGAATCAATAAATGGAATAATGAATAAATGGAAGGATGGTTGGACAGATGAACAAATGCATGAATAGAGCCAGGCACTATGGAGGGATGGAGTTTCTTACTGTAAGAACAATCTGCCCAAAGATCCTTGCGTCTAGAGGTAGTGAGTTCCTTGATCTGCGAGGTGTGCAACGGGAAGCTCAGTGACATGGCAGGAATATTGTAAAGTTAATTTAGGCATCAGAATGGAGCCTGGATGCAATTTAAGATGCTTCCAAACCTGACAGCATAGAGCCCTATGAAATAGAAGCCCAGGGAAAAGAAGAGATTTGTCCTCAGTTCCCCAGCTGAATAGTGGTGGGGCTGGGATCTGGTCTAAAAGTTTTCAGGCTTGTTCTGAGGACCCCAGACCCAAGTGTCCCCTTGTCTAAAGGCTTCTGTCTGCTTGTGCCTGCCTTTGGGAAGCTCACAGTGCACTGAAGTTAGAGTCCAGGAAGGGAGAAACCCTCATGTAACAAGTTGTTTCTCCAGTCTGTGGCTATCTTCATTGGAGAGTTTAGTCCATGCTGCTCAGATAAGAGAGGGTAAAGTCTGAGAGGCATGGCTTAGAGGCTCAGAAAAAGCCCAGATTAATCTTTGGAAGGGAGAGAGTTTTTCCACCTGATTAGGCCATTGGTTGGGAGGCTGGAAGCTGAGGGCCAGGGCAGGAGCAGGGGCTCTGGGGCTGACTGCACAGCCCCTCCCAGCAGAGCCGAGAGCTGCTGACCCAGGAGCTGCTGTCCTCATGATGTGGCTCTTCGCTCTGGTCCTGGTCTCCTTGGCCACTTCCACGGTTTGGGGTGAGTCCTTCTGAAATAGAAAAAGGGGGGCACATTGGAAATCACGGTCCAGGGACGAGGTGAGGGACACACATACAGGACAAAGCTGTGACAGGTCCAATTCCACAGCAGCTGCCCTCCAGACTTGGATCGCCGAGCCCACACTGTCCTGTCCAGGGGAGGATAAACACCCAAACTCAGGTACCAGTGCCACGTGCAGGAGGGCACCAGCTAACCTCATGACCCCGGATGAGGACTTTGGAGAGCTCGTTTTATTTTCCCAATGATATTAGTCTGAATATGGCCAAATCAGGGAAAGTGGTTTAGCAGAAGCTTAATATCGACTCTGGGGCAGAAGTGTGTGGATTCTAGTCCCAGCTCAGCACTTAGTAGCTGTGTGTCCTTGGGCATTTTACTTCACTACTGTGAGCCTTGGTTGCCCCTCTCTAAAATGGGGATGATGATAGTACCTGCCTCACTGAGCTGTTGTGAGGAGGAAGTGGGTGATTGTTTCTAAAGAACACAGTGCCTGATATGGAGAGAGAGCAAAAAGAAGGATTCGTAAATAAAGAAGTTGTTTTAAAATATAGTGTATTAATGGAAATTTGAGATATAGTAAGACCATTAGACCAGAAGCCGATTGCCATTGCAAAGACAGCTTGTTACTCACAGTTCCCAGGGGGAGGGGGCACGTCACCACCATGGTGGCCACAATGTGAAGGAGCGGGTGGGTGGGAGGCAGAGGGAGTAGGAGGAATTGAGGACAAGAGACTTCTTCCTGGGTGCTGTGGGAAGAAAGGGGTGAGGCAGGATAAGCAGGATTAGGGTTGGCAAACTCAACAATTTCAACAGGCTCTAGGGCCTGGGGGTTTTCCGCAGTTGTCAGGTGCCTGGCCCTGGTGTGCCTAAGGTAGGAACCTGATAAAGAACGTGGTCGGGGTGTGGGCTCTGGCTCACTGGAAAGGCAAGCTGATTCCTGCCACTAGGAATCGCTGAGTCTGGGAGGGGCGGTCCCTCCAGGGTCAGCACGGCCCCCGATGTCAAAGCATCGCAATGGAGAAAATAAAAGCTATGATTAATACAAGACAGCAGCAAGGGACCTTAGGATGCGTCTATCCCATTGAATAGATTGACATACTGACACTCAGAAGGGAAACGTTGTTGTCCAAGAACAGCTGGAAAGTCATGATCTGGGGCTGAACCCATGGCCAAGTGGTTAAGTTTGCACACTCAGCTTTGCCGGACCAGGGTTTCACCACTTTGTAACCTGGACACCAACCTAGCATGGCTCATCAAGCCATGCTGAGGCGGTGTCCCACATAGCACAGCCAGAAGGACCTACAACTAGAACATACAAGTATGTACTGGGGACCTTTGGGGAGAAAAAGAAAGAAAGGAAAAGATTGGCAACAGATGTTAGTTCAGGACCATTCTTTAGAAAAAAGGAATATCATGGTCAAGAATCTATCTGCGACTCCTGAATCCACAGCCAGTACTCTGGCCATTACTGTATTGACAACCCAGGCTCCATTCACGTTTTATATTTTCTTTGGTGGTGTGACATCATGGGAGTCCTGGAACTGAGTGTCAGGGCAGAGGAAGAATGAAATTAGGGGAGATCATTCCTTTACCAATAGTCACCACTTGGCAAGGCCATCCCATTTCCATCTTCAGAAAGTGCATACTGGGTGCCTCCATTTTGTCAGCTTCCTCATCTGTAAAGAGGGCATAAGAACACCTACCTGGAAAGGCTTTTGTGAAGATTAATTTAGCTGATCTGGAATGCACATCAGCACAGAGGAAGTGCTCAGTATATTAACATTACCTATAACACACATGGTAACTGCTGCTCTTACCACTATGGCTGATGCCTCTCACCCCATCGCCCACTTTGTCACCCTTGGCATCTGGCTCCTGTCCACTTCATCTCTCCTGAAGGTTAGCATTAGATATTCTTCTTTCAGAACAAATCTGGGTTATACTTTCTGCTCTGGTCAAACACTTTGAGGGAGATGCAGCCCTTTCATCTACATCTAAAGGAGAGCAGTTGGGAGGATGAGAGGCTAGACATCATTTCCTACAAGGAATGCTTGAACCATCTGAGGACGGACAAGAGAAGGCCTGAGGGATGGGCAGGCTCAGGGGTCTGCAAGGCCGCTGCCACATGGGAGCTCAGGACGGGCCACAGCAGGTAGAAGCAGGGCTGATGTGGAAGCTTCAGGGGAGGAACTTCAGCTCAGCGAGGAAGAGCTGTCTGCTCCACAAGAACGGAACAGATGGGGATCTGACCCCAGTCTCAGCCCCTCTGGACGACCCTGCTCAGAGCCGCCAGAAGAATCCTCCTCAAGCTGATGGTGTCACTCTCCCATACTCTAACAGTTCATTGCTGCTCATTTACCCACAATAAAGCCCAAATCCTTAGCCTGGCATTCAAGGCCCTCCCAGACATGAACCATTCTCACCCCAGGTTATTTTCCACTCCTCATAGACTCCCTCTGACTCACATGGGCCGTCACTCTTCCTCGGGCAGGCCTTGCCTTTTGTTGTCTCAGAGCCTCACCTCGGCACATTCTCTTCTCTGCTCTACACCTTTATTCCCCCTCATTTATCTTCCCCTGCTCAGTCCTCCTCTACTGCAAGTCTCGATTCTAAGGTCCTCTCCTCCAGGATGCCACCAATCATAGCCCTTGCTTCCTTTTCTAACTCCTGCAGGACCTTACTGGTCCCTCTCTCAGGACACTGACCACTGTCTTCCCAGCAGTAGGGTCGAGCGTGTATGTGGCTCATTCTCCCCACAAGGCTCAGAGCTTCTGAGAAGAGGGGCCGCCTCTTGTCCATCCTCCCATCCAGCACGCAGCTCAGCGCCAGGATCCTCGTGGATAACTGTCTCCAGGGCTCCTGAGAGTGCAACCCCAATGTCTGCTTCACTCCCAGCAGCTCTCCTTCTTGCATTTCCTTCTCACTTGATGCTGTTTTACCTCCATTTCTAATTTGCTCCTTAAGACAGCCCTGGGAGTTAGGAAGGACAGTTAACCTCCCCTCCCTTTTACATAAGAAGAAACTGAGGCCTAGAGAGTTGAGGTGACTCTTTCAAGGTCACATGATGAGAGTGGCAACACCCCCAGAATCCGGGTCAAACCTTTCACCGCTGACGTGTCTCACTTCCTCTCGCTGTCCCGCAGGGCACCCATCCTCGCCGCCTGTGGTGGACACAGCACAGGGCAAGATCCTGGGCAAGCACGTCAGCCTGGAAGCATTTGCACAGCCCATGGCTGTTTTCCTGGGGGTCCCTTTTGCCAAACCCCCCCTGGGATCCCTGAGGTTTGCTCCGCCACAGCCTGCAGACCCATGGCCCTTCGTGAAGAACACCACCTCCTACCCTCCCATGTAAGCCGGGTGCTTTGGCATCTTTCAGTGGGTGTGTGCCTCAAAGTGACGCAGGAAGGAGACAAGGCCATCCTCCGAGTGGCTCATATTTTGTTCTGGAATCCTGAAGACACTGTAGATCCTTAGAGATACTCCAGAACTCTCGGAGCATTCTAGAGCCCTCTGTTCAACACATGGTTATTGAGCAGACACCAGCTGGGTGGCCTACAGTTCAACTCCATTCTGACAGTGTTTACCAGAGGATGGCATCAGATGTCACAGGTTAAGGGCTCAGTCCCACAAGGTTATCCTCAGGTCCAAATGTCATTCGCAAGTCCCAGTTGCTACCTGTGCTTCTGATGGACTGGCTGTAAATTGGAGGTTCCCATGACCCCCAGCTCCGGTTCCATTGCTTTGCTAGAGCAGCTTGCAGAACTCAGGGAATTAGTTTACTTGCCAGATGACTGGTTTGTTATGTAGAATATTAAAGGATACGAATCTGCAGGCAGAGGAAGCGATACACAGAGTGAGGTCCTGAAGCAAGGAGCTTCTCTCCTTGTGCAGTTTGGGGCCTGGCACAGTGGCATGGGGAAGGGTTCCGGTTCACCAACCTGAAAACTTTCTGAACCCCCGTCCTTTAGGTTTTTTATGGAGGTTTCATTGCAGAGGCATGATTGATTGCCAGTGACCCTTGATTTCACCTCCAGCCCCTCTCCCTTCCCCAGAGGTCAG
>NW_025803150.1:0-5150 GCF_021613505.1 Equus quagga
CTGACCTCTGGGGAAGGGAGAGGGGCTGGAGGTGAAATCAAGGGTCACTGGCAATCAATCATGCCTCTGCAATGAAACCTCCATAAAAAACCTAAAGGACGGGGGTTCAGAAAGTTTTCAGGTTGGTGAACCGGAACCCTTCCCCATGCCACTGTGCCAGGCCCCAAACTGCACAAGGAGAGAAGCTCCTTGCTTCAGGACCTCACTCTGTGTATCGCTTCCTCTGCCTGCAGATTCGTATCCTTTAATATTCTACATAACAAACCAGTCATCTGGCAAGTAAACTAATTCCCTGAGTTCTGCAAGCTGCTCTAGCAAAGCAATGGAACCGGAGCTGGGGGTCATGGGAACCTCCAATTTACAGCCAGTCCATCAGAAGCACAGGTAGCAACTGGGACTTGCGAATGACATTTGGACCTGAGGATAACCTTGTGGGACTGAGCCCTTAACCTGTGACATCTGATGCCATCCTCTGGTAAACACTGTCAGAATGGAGTTGAACTGTAGGCCACCCAGCTGGTGTCTGCTCAATAACCATGTGTTGAACAGAGGGCTCTAGAATGCTCCGAGAGTTCTGGAGTATCTCTAAGGATCTACAGTGTCTTCAGGATTCCAGAACAAAATATGAGCCACTCGGAGGATGGCCTTGTCTCCTTCCTGCGTCACTTTGAGGCACACACCCACTGAAAGATGCCAAAGCACCCGGCTTACATGGGAGGGTAGGAGGTGGTGTTCTTCACGAAGGGCCATGGGTCTGCAGGCTGTGGCGGAGCAAACCTCAGGGATCCCAGGGGGGGTTTGGCAAAAGGGACCCCCAGGAAAACAGCCATGGGCTGTGCAAATGCTTCCAGGCTGACGTGCTTGCCCAGGATCTTGCCCTGTGCTGTGTCCACCACAGGCGGCGAGGATGGGTGCCCTGCGGGACAGCGAGAGGAAGTGAGACACGTCAGCGGTGAAAGGTTTGACCCGGATTCTGGGGGTGTTGCCACTCTCATCATGTGACCTTGAAAGAGTCACCTCAACTCTCTAGGCCTCAGTTTCTTCTTATGTAAAAGGGAGGGGAGGTTAACTGTCCTTCCTAACTCCCAGGGCTGTCTTAAGGAGCAAATTAGAAATGGAGGTAAAACAGCATCAAGTGAGAAGGAAATGCAAGAAGGAGAGCTGCTGGGAGTGAAGCAGACATTGGGGTTGCACTCTCAGGAGCCCTGGAGACAGTTATCCACGAGGATCCTGGCGCTGAGCTGCGTGCTGGATGGGAGGATGGACAAGAGGCGGCCCCTCTTCTCAGAAGCTCTGAGCCTTGTGGGGAGAATGAGCCACATACACGCTCGACCCTACTGCTGGGAAGACAGTGGTCAGTGTCCTGAGAGAGGGACCAGTAAGGTCCTGCAGGAGTTAGAAAAGGAAGCAAGGGCTATGATTGGTGGCATCCTGGAGGAGAGGACCTTAGAATCGAGACTTGCAGTAGAGGAGGACTGAGCAGGGGAAGATAAATGAGGGGGAATAAAGGTGTAGAGCAGAGAAGAGAATGTGCCGAGGTGAGGCTCTGAGACAACAAAAGGCAAGGCCTGCCCGAGGAAGAGTGACGGCCCATGTGAGTCAGAGGGAGTCTATGAGGAGTGGAAAATAACCTGGGGTGAGAATGGTTCATGTCTGGGAGGGCCTTGAATGCCAGGCTAAGGATTTGGGCTTTATTGTGGGTAAATGAGCAGCAATGAACTGTTAGAGTATGGGAGAGTGACACCATCAGCTTGAGGAGGATTCTTCTGGCGGCTCTGAGCAGGGTCGTCCAGAGGGGCTGAGACTGGGGTCAGATCCCCATCTGTTCCGTTCTTGTGGAGCAGACAGCTCTTCCTCGCTGAGCTGAAGTTCCTCCCCTGAAGCTTCCACATCAGCCCTGCTTCTACCTGCTGTGGCCCGTCCTGAGCTCCCATGTGGCAGCGGCCTTGCAGACCCCTGAGCCTGCCCATCCCTCAGGCCTTCTCTTGTCCGTCCTCAGATGGTTCAAGCATTCCTTGTAGGAAATGATGTCTAGCCTCTCATCCTCCCAACTGCTCTCCTTTAGATGTAGATGAAAGGGCTGCATCTCCCTCAAAGTGTTTGACCAGAGCAGAAAGTATAACCCAGATTTGTTCTGAAAGAAGAATATCTAATGCTAACCTTCAGGAGAGATGAAGTGGACAGGAGCCAGATGCCAAGGGTGACAAAGTGGGCGATGGGGTGAGAGGCATCAGCCATAGTGGTAAGAGCAGCAGTTACCATGTGTGTTATAGGTAATGTTAATATACTGAGCACTTCCTCTGTGCTGATGTGCATTCCAGATCAGCTAAATTAATCTTCACAAAAGCCTTTCCAGGTAGGTGTTCTTATGCCCTCTTTACAGATGAGGAAGCTGACAAAATGGAGGCACCCAGTATGCACTTTCTGAAGATGGAAATGGGATGGCCTTGCCAAGTGGTGACTATTGGTAAAGGAATGATCTCCCCTAATTTCATTCTTCCTCTGCCCTGACACTCAGTTCCAGGACTCCCATGATGTCACACCACCAAAGAAAATATAAAACGTGAATGGAGCCTGGGTTGTCAATACAGTAATGGCCAGAGTACTGGCTGTGGATTCAGGAGTCGCAGATAGATTCTTGACCATGATATTCCTTTTTTCTAAAGAATGGTCCTGAACTAACATCTGTTGCCAATCTTTTCCTTTCTTTCTTTTTCTCCCCAAAGGTCCCCAGTACATACTTGTATGTTCTAGTTGTAGGTCCTTCTGGCTGTGCTATGTGGGACACCGCCTCAGCATGGCTTGATGAGCCATGCTAGGTTGGTGTCCAGGTTACAAAGTGGTGAAACCCTGGTCCGGCAAAGCTGAGTGTGCAAACTTAACCACTTGGCCATGGGTTCAGCCCCAGATCATGACTTTCCAGCTGTTCTTGGACAACAACGTTTCCCTTCTGAGTGTCAGTATGTCAATCTATTCAATGGGATAGACGCATCCTAAGGTCCCTTGCTGCTGTCTTGTATTAATCATAGCTTTTATTTTCTCCATTGCGATGCTTTGACATCGGGGGCCGTGCTGACCCTGGAGGGACCGCCCCTCCCAGACTCAGCGATTCCTAGTGGCAGGAATCAGCTTGCCTTTCCAGTGAGCCAGAGCCCACACCCCGACCACGTTCTTTATCAGGTTCCTACCTTAGGCACACCAGGGCCAGGCACCTGACAACTGCGGAAAACCCCCAGGCCCTAGAGCCTGTTGAAATTGTTGAGTTTGCCAACCCTAATCCTGCTTATCCTGCCTCACCCCTTTCTTCCCACAGCACCCAGGAAGAAGTCTCTTGTCCTCAATTCCTCCTACTCCCTCTGCCTCCCACCCACCCGCTCCTTCACATTGTGGCCACCATGGTGGTGACGTGCCCCCTCCCCCTGGGAACTGTGAGTAACAAGCTGTCTTTGCAATGGCAATCGGCTTCTGGTCTAATGGTCTTACTATATCTCAAATTTCCATTAATACACTATATTTTAAAACAACTTCTTTATTTACGAATCCTTCTTTTTGCTCTCTCTCCATATCAGGCACTGTGTTCTTTAGAAACAATCACCCACTTCCTCCTCACAACAGCTCAGTGAGGCAGGTACTATCATCATCCCCATTTTAGAGAGGGGCAACCAAGGCTCACAGTAGTGAAGTAAAATGCCCAAGGACACACAGCTACTAAGTGCTGAGCTGGGACTAGAATCCACACACTTCTGCCCCAGAGTCGATATTAAGCTTCTGCTAAACCACTTTCCCTGATTTGGCCATATTCAGACTAATATCATTGGGAAAATAAAACGAGCTCTCCAAAGTCCTCATCCGGGGTCATGAGGTTAGCTGGTGCCCTCCTGCACGTGGCACTGGTACCTGAGTTTGGGTGTTTATCCTCCCCTGGACAGGACAGTGTGGGCTCGGCGATCCAAGTCTGGAGGGCAGCTGCTGTGGAATTGGACCTGTCACAGCTTTGTCCTGTATGTGTGTCCCTCACCTCGTCCCTGGACCGTGATTTCCAATGTGCCCCCCTTTTTCTATTTCAGAAGGACTCACCCCAAACCGTGGAAGTGGCCAAGGAGACCAGGACCAGAGCGAAGAGCCACATCATGAGGACAGCAGCTCCTGGGTCAGCAGCTCTCGGCTCTGCTGGGAGGGGCTGTGCAGTCAGCCCCAGAGCCCCTGCTCCTGCCCTGGCCCTCAGCTTCCAGCCTCCCAACCAATGGCCTAATCAGGTGGAAAAACTCTCTCCCTTCCAAAGATTAATCTGGGCTTTTTCTGAGCCTCTAAGCCATGCCTCTCAGACTTTACCCTCTCTTATCTGAGCAGCATGGACTAAACTCTCCAATGAAGATAGCCACAGACTGGAGAAACAACTTGTTACATGAGGGTTTCTCCCTTCCTGGACTCTAACTTCAGTGCACTGTGAGCTTCCCAAAGGCAGGCACAAGCAGACAGAAGCCTTTAGACAAGGGGACACTTGGGTCTGGGGTCCTCAGAACAAGCCTGAAAACTTTTAGACCAGATCCCAGCCCCACCACTATTCAGCTGGGGAACTGAGGACAAATCTCTTCTTTTCCCTGGGCTTCTATTTCATAGGGCTCTATGCTGTCAGGTTTGGAAGCATCTTAAATTGCATCCAGGCTCCATTCTGATGCCTAAATTAACTTTACAATATTCCTGCCATGTCACTGAGCTTCCCGTTGCACACCTCGCAGATCAAGGAACTCACTACCTCTAGACGCAAGGATCTTTGGGCAGATTGTTCTTACAGTAAGAAACTCCATCCCTCCATAGTGCCTGGCTCTATTCATGCATTTGTTCATCTGTCCAACCATCCTTCCATTTATTCATTATTCCATTTATTGATTCATTTTCCAAACATTTAGCGAATGTCTGGTGCTGTGCTAGGTGTTCTAAACACAAAGGTGAATTTGAGACTGGTTCTATCTACTCAAGGAACTCACTATGTTGTAGATAAGACATATGGGATGGAAGTGGGGGTTGGTTTGCAATGCAATGTGAAAGCACTGAAATACAGAGATGCAAAGTGCTCTCGGTGCACATTGGAATGTCATTTACCTGCTGGGGACATGAGCAAGATGCTCGAAGCCTGTTTCATAGAATCA